>NW_019392978.1:0-152434 GCF_000648675.2 Cimex lectularius | reverse complement strand
AATTCGGGAACCTAATTCTTTGGTATTTCTAATAGGACATATATATATATATATATATATATATATATATATGTATGAACATATTATACCCCTACTCGTCTGAGAAATTTTCACAGTAAGAAGAATTTTGAAATTCGGAAAATTCGGGAACCTAATTCTTTGGTATTTCTAATAGGCCATTAAATATAAAGGCTAGAGTATTTTGTGACGAATTTAAATAAATTGATATTCAAAGCAAAACTCAAAAATTGTAAATATAGACATATGTGAAATGTTCTCACAAGTTGCGCTTGTCACATGTTTCCCATTAGGGGTCGAAATAACATTTGTTAATGAGGTTCTTTAACGTGCGCCTCACCTCCTCTCATGGTAGGTAGTGTGAATACTGTGAGGTTCGGTGTACAAGCCAACCCATCAACAGACTAATCCTACAGACATGCCGACTTCCCCCACTTGCCTCTTCCGAAGAGGTGGGTCAACATTGTGCACTTAGCCGTGTGCTGCGTGTAACGGGATACCCGAAACGACTGAAATGAATCAGCCGGTCTCCAAACGCGCTCCCTAGTGTTTAGGGGCCTCGCCAGCGTCGAAACTCCGGATCCGCTCCGGCCGCGATTTCATTTAATGTGGAATTTCTAACTACCCCCTAGAGGAACCTGGATGGATCCCTGGAAGCCTTTTGGAAGCCATGGACTCCTTCGGTAAAGGACGCCCTTGCGGGCGCCACCGAACAACTGGCTCTTCTCTAAGTGCTCGCCAGGAGCCTCACCACTAATCCACTACGAGTCCATTCCCGTACAGCTGGACTGGACTTGGAACGATTTTTCGCTTCTCCGTAGTGCAGATGGTTATACAGCCTCCCCCCTCTATGCAGACAGGATCTGGTGCCCTAACCCCCGTGTGCCTCTCAATCAGCACCCGCCGTCCTCGGCCAGTTCGCAAGCTAACAAGGGGCTGGGAGAGGCGTAGTCTTTGCATCCGCACATGCTATACAATCCTTCCTAAACACATGCTATACAATTCCTCTTCCAAATGCACGCGGAGGAGATCATGCCCGTCAGGAAACACGAATACAGCTTGAGTTTTATATAGTGCATCACGTTCTCAAAGCTACACCATTTTTGTGACTGGAAATCCTGCTTCAACCAATGGTTGGGAAAGGTCTGTTGGAGTCACCTTGGGGCACCCACTGCACAGTCCCGGGAATTGGATTGAGAGAAAAGGACA
This sequence comes from Cimex lectularius, assembly GCF_000648675.2. Classification (NCBI taxonomy): domain Eukaryota; kingdom Metazoa; phylum Arthropoda; class Insecta; order Hemiptera; family Cimicidae; genus Cimex; species Cimex lectularius. Next base: position 151,207 of record NW_019392978.1, on the reverse strand, counting down.
TGCCGAGGCCCAAGCTGGCCTTAACAGGATCTACCCAACCCTTCAACACGATCTATCGCTCATTGTTACCGTGGTCCATAATCATTAAGGTTCGGCTCCTTTGAGAGATAATGGAGATGAGAACGCTTGGTCAGACGCCGAGCAAGTAGAACGTCCTCCCGATCAGCCGAACCAAGGAAAATTTTATTGAGATGTGCTTGCCCCAACACAAATCTCTAAATAACCTGTCCGTTCACAATCACCCTTCTCCACATTTCCAGTCTGGCGGGAATAACCCACCCTCTTCCCAGGCCTCCTGCCGTTTCTTCGATAAGAATCCTCCAAGGGGCAAATCGAAGGTCATATGCACAGGCGTAGGTGGAAGCCCACCAGCACTTGTCAAAGTAAAAAATTAGTTTTCAAAATTGAAGTCGGACCAGTAAAAAAATCATAGTAGGGTTTAACAGCATAATGCTACGTGATGAAATGATCGCTGTTTTTGGTAATTAATCCTACAATGTTGGTTAGGGTGGTTAGGGTACTTCAAGAGCCAAAACTCTGTTTCTGACAAGAAATTCATGTATTAAATCTCATATTCATCATATTAAATTTCAAAATTCAGAATACTTATAATCGCCTTTTCCTTACATAGCCAAATCATACACACCACTTTCATCTCATTCCACTTGCTCATCTTCAAACCTTTAAACCACAAAATTCAAAACACCTATTGTTTCAAAACTCCTTTATCATTACAGCATGCAAAAATTTCAACCAATTGCTTTCAAATATTAAAAACAAAACTGACTTTTCTACTAAATTACTCAAAATTTTGCTGGTTTCGGAAACAGCATGTGAAGGGTCAAACAGGTGTTTCAGACCTTTTTGGGCCCAGTTTCGGATATCCCCCAACCCGGATGACATCCCATCGATTCTAAGCTCAAACTATCGAGCACAGAAATAAACATTTCAATGTATGGAGATGATCGGTCATACTGATAAACTCTGCAGGAGTTATTATTAACATGCTCAGTCATACTGTGACCAGCGGAACTTGTATCTCAATCTCAATAAATCAAAAATCGTGGTGTTTTGTGTCTTCTTTCTATTTCCAAAGTACATCATGACGTACAACCGAAATAAAATCCATGCTGTCAAGCGTTTAGATAATTTTGATTTATCTTGTTGAAAAATAAAAAATAAAGTTCTATTCCACTTGATTAAACTACTAAATCATAGCCATTTGCTAACTATTACTATCTAAACTCTTCAAACTCTAAACTATTAGGACTGAAATGAGACTAACAAATTTTCTCTTTGATGTTCCTTAAATTTTTCTTTATTTTCTTTTAAACCATTTTGCAATATTTTATTATACTTCAATATCAACGATTATATACAACCATTATATAATTTTCTGCAACCGCTAACAGAGTTAGGGTCTCCTAGAGCATAAATGAAAAGTTTCTTTATTTCTGATGCTGGTAATTGAAATGGGAAAATTCGTCGTTTGGTAATCAAAATTATAACAAGTTACGTTTCCTGAGATTTTGAAAAAACTCAATTTGAGTGATTTTTCATTGTGTAACATGGATGTATAATTTATTAATGAAAGCATAAATATTATTAAATTGTTATGGAAATAACCGATCCACATCTTTCAAACGCTGAGACGGAAGCCAAAGATTTGTTTGCTTTGTGTTTTAAAGATTTAACAATTCAAAATAAACATAGTGATCTTCCAGTTTTATTAAATATGTTTCAAGGTCTAATATCGGTTTTAATCGTATAATGAAAATTAAAAAATGCGTACATATTTTTTGTAATATAGGGAGAACTCTTACCAAGAAAATGAGAAGGACGTAGAATGTTGAGCTTAACGCCCTTTATAATTGATAATTTGATAAACATTCATGCTGAACCGCCGCTGGATCACTTATTGGGTCCGTCTTCTCTCGCGGGATTGTAGAACTAATCAAACGCGTTTCGGCATTGCACCATCTTCGTTGAGGAGTAGTTCAGCAAACCCGTGAGTGAAGATGGAACCAATGTGTTATTCAGTGCCCGTTGGGCATGAGTTCACCGACTCTCAGGTCAACACCCAGCATCAACTTTGATAAACATTATTATAAAATATCATATTTGATATAACTAGTATTGAACCGCGAATCCACTAAAATCAAGTTGGATGGGCAAATCGTGTTTAGCAGTGTGATTCTGCAGAGAAGCGCAATAGTTTTGGACGATGTTTCATCTGTTAAAGATATTTTTGTTGGCTGAGTTGTAAACATGACACAGCCCTAAAGTTAACGTGTGACATTTGTATCCGTGGAACAACTAGAAATTAATTCAGATTTACGAATGACACAAACTGTAAGAGGTAGGTATAAAACTCCAGTTTCCAGGAATTACGTTACAAGAGCGTCAATTAAATACAGAGGATGTAATTTTCCTTCTGTATTTATTTTTTTCACTATTAAAATCATTATGAGAAAATTAGTGTGATGGCAGACTCAGATAAGATTTCCCATTCGCATGATCGTTATTGTAAGACGAGATGTCTAATTGCGTTAACGAAGTAATTGGGAACGGTCAAAGAACGCCCTCCTGCCGCTGGTATCAGCATGTACCGCAATATGTGAATATGAAAGGAAAAGGATGTGCGAAAGAGGGGCAGCCAGATGAGGAAGGATGAATCTGAACCTACCTCAACTCGACCGCTGTTGCCATAGCAATCCTGGAGAGGTCGCGTCCTTCTTGACACAATTCGGCGCGTCTCAAGTCTAGACTGGGTCACGCTTTCCTGCCTCGGCTAACCAAGATTTCATGTTTTTTCCTTTTCTTTTTTTTCATCAAGCATTTTGCATATTTTCTATCATAGTCAACGCCTCTGTGTTTTAATGAATGATTATTGCCGAAAACAGAGTGCACAATCGTTATAAAATTTATGTTCTCTAATATGTTTATTACATATAGGTACATTTCTCTGTAACTAACAAGGTGAAGCTATGGACGTAGGATCAACGATTTAAACTTTAAAATACATTAAATCATATTGCCAATGGGCCGGGATTTTTTTTGTTGAAAATGTAATAGTTGTGCATGCATATATATAGTTAATAAGTCTTTCTTCATTTGTTGTTTGTATATTTCAAGGTTATTTATATCATTTGATTTATTTTTATTTCTAGGGTAAAAAAGAAATATGCGGGATAGTATTAAATGAGTATACACTTTTAAAGTTACACAAACGAAAGAGGCTTCCAGTAAAGTAGGTCAAGCACCCTTTCAACCCCTTAAATAGGAATTATTATGGCAAACAAAAATAGACGTTTTTTAGCTGGATAGTACGAGGCATTTTTTTCTCAAATGTCCTGCACTTACAAATTCATAACTTCTCCGGATTTTTTACAAACATGTACAACATTTTGTCAAATATTAGAAAGCTGGATTCTTGTACTTTCTTTTTTATGCACCAACATTGAAGATGATATGTCTTAACTTAGAAAAATAAAGATGAAATCAACAAAAACTGTATTTTTGAAAAGTTATATACGAGTATAACTATTTTGTTAAATAAAGAAGGTGATGACAATGCTAGGATGCAGGTGTTGCTCCTAGATTGCCATCAACACTCTCTCCACTCTAGAGATTTCATAAGGATTTTCATTTAACAAACTAGTTAGTCTTAAGTTAGATTTCCTGAAAGCATGTCGAAGAGATGTGATTTAGATTCGTAAATTAAAAGAACTGAATGCATATCAGTACTTATTTGTAATTTCTGGAATAAAAGTTTTTAAAAACGCATTCGACAAAAAAAATTATTTAACTTATATATATNTATATATGTAGGAAAGTTGGATAAGTTAGTGGCTATAGAAATTGTACTCGAAATGACCTATGAAGTTTATTGATTACAAGCAACAAAAATAAAACTTGATCACACATTTTGAACAAGATAAAATGATTTCGACACATCGCACACGATAAACGTCTATCCACTCAGGGGTTTTTGTGGGTGCAAATTTTCATTTGTCAAATTTCTTTGTCAATCTTTCAAAAAATGTTTTACCCTTAATTATTTGAAGTTCTCTTAGTAAGTATGCTTACTAAATGTACAAAACCCTACTTATAGCAGCCTTCTCACTATCCTTGAAAAAATACTTAAAAAGCTTCTTCTTCTTCGCCTACACGCCATTATCAACCCTTAAATATTATCCCCCAATCACTAATTCGTAGTCCGTAGCTATAAATCTACTATTCACTAACACGATACCATAGCCACCTCCGTTGAGCTTAAATAATACTGCCCGGGGTTACATTAGTGCCTTGATATATAAGGTCGTCTATGGCACGAGGGCTTGTTATGAAAGCTAAAAGACACCTGTTTATTTATACGGCACTCCAATCTCTACAGCGAATATTTCATAATATCTTGGAATTTACTTGGTCAAAAAACTGGTTGGAGAGGTCTCAAGGAAGTATGCCGAAGGTCCTGGATTGAGTAAGGGAAGTGACCGAGGACACGACGCTCACCTTTTCAGGTTGCACCCCCACCTCGGCCACACTGTACCACCCGTTTTGACCATAGTTCCACATTAAGTGGGCTAAGGCTCCCCTGGGTGGATAGAAGAGATGAGATGGCCTTTCAAGTGCCGAACGAATCTACCGCCATCTCGACTAGTCATCTCGAGAAACGAATCCGAGGTTGTGTGACCGCCCGGCACACACTTCGAATTAAAGCCGTTCATTCTCAGATACCCCTCTCCTCATGGATGTATTCAGGGGGAGAGGTGGTCAGTCTCTCACAGGCCAGCAATCACGGGCTGCATACTCTCCTCCCCGGAAGTCAACCCGCCCCAGATGGTATTTGCAATCCTTTGCACAATAGTTGATGCTCCATTCTACGTCACCGATCATACTATCCACTCCGATCTCAAGTTCAAAACCGGGCCCACTCCCGCTACAATAGATTTCACTCCAATTTTTCCTCCCAGGGCAATCCTTTAATTCGCAACCATCCTTCCAACTCTCATAGGAGACTGAAGCGCAAGTGGAAGGCGCGTGACCATCTGATTGTTTACTTTGGCAACTTCTGGGTCTGCTGTTGACTTCACGCCTGGATGGCCAATTACGACGATTTTCACTGGATGGTGGTATTTCAATCCATTAATTTCCATACAGTTGTGTGTGTGTATGTGTGCATGTTTATATCCTTGTGAATATCATAATTTTTGTGTTTTCATTTTGTCTGCAGTTGAAAAAACTTTATTTATAGCCTAAATCGCTCAGTCACTACATCAAATTGGATTTGGCAGTTAGTCAGCCATACAAAAGGGTTTTTGACCTACTTTATGTTAAATTATAAACGTTAAGAGGTTTTTGAGACATTTTGTACATTTAATCTCATTTATTGCAATCCTGTTTCTTAGGCTAGATAAATATGAACAAAGTGGCGGATATATATCCTAAACTTGATGCAAAAAAAGTTATTTGAAAGAATTACTTCAATTAGATAAAACATATTTTTCTCGGTTTGTAAGGTCAGGGCCAATGGCATTTGGATAGGTGTATAATATTTTTCGACCTACAAAACTGTGAAAAATATAGTAAAATATACAAATTAACACTATATGAACATTTCAAATATAGTTAAAGGGGCAATAGATTTGTCAACCGTAGATTAAGATTGAAGTCAGTACATATTGATAAGTAATAATTTCTCAGGCTTAGATTGAAGGGCTGTGTTTTGTAAAGCAAGAAAGTTTCATTTTTTAAAGAAATTATTAACGTAATTTACAGTGTATTAGAAATAATGATCTTGCATTCCAATATAAATAGTTTTTAATTTTTCGTTTAGTGTAGTACTATTACATCTAAAACTTTTTATAGTAGAATCTGTTACTTTGACTTTATATAATCAGCATCGGCATTGCACAAGAAGGGGATTTCATCGTGTTGTTTCCACCCAACGCATTTCCTCTTCAAACAGCGCTATGTTTACCAAATAAAGCTATACCAATGCAACTACACGACGGGCATCACACGTCCATGAATCTATATTAAGTCGGATAATCAAATTCCTTTCCGATAGGTTCAGCTAGACGGCCGTTTGCCATTTGTTCAAAGGCTTATTCACGTTTCTAGGCTGACCAAATCGTTCATTTGATTTGTTAAATAACTGACATAAAGGAATTCTTTTATATTTTTATGCATAGCGACGATTATGATAGAAAAAAAGGTATTGCACTTTCAACACATTCAGGAAACCATCATGATAAATACCTTCGTCTTCTAATTTAATTTAGGTATTTTGATATCTCTTGATTTCACCAGAATAAATAGACACATTGGAGTTTGGGCAGTTAAACCATAGAAAACATAGATAAAAGATAAATCTCAAAATTAAAAATTATTTTAACTAATGATCCAGGAATGTTTAAAAGTCGCAAATAGGGTAAATATCGACCATCGACATCAGCGGATTCTTTTCTTGGCCAAAAAAGTCAACCAAAAAATTGATAAGCTTTATTTAATCAACATCGAAAGCTTTCAGTACCTTTCATAAACTACTATTTTTTATGACAGTATTAAAAAACGCTTTAAATCTACTGATATCACACTCAAAGTGGAGATTTACAGCCTTCCTTAGAGACGGGGCAAAACAAAATCTATTTAGAATAAAGCTATAAGCTTTGAAAGTATATTTAGACAAGGCTAGATGCTGTATGTTTCTTGGTGAAATTGTGGATCAATTGTCCCGCTGATCTTGTAACAAGCATACAAGTACTCTTTTCCGTCCTTAAAACCCAGCTTGTACAAACTACAAAATTGTCCTGTCTAACTTGATAATGCTACAAAAGTTGCGTCATACTACATGAAAAATAAAGAGCTGGAACTCATGCGTTTTTAATTCAGCATGCAGACTTTTCTGCATATCCGGATTACAACTCATTCAAAGAATCTTTTTTTACGAAAATAATTAAAAACTATTAAATAACAAAAGTTTAAATACCAAAATTTTCAATATGACAATGAACTATAGTTTAAAGACAATATAAATATAAATAAATCACAATTAATTAAGGTTTTTAGTTGAGATAAAAAGTCAATGGCACGAGCGGGATTCGAACCCACGATCTTCGGCTTGATACGCCGCTGCTCTACCACTTGAGCTATCGTGACTTCGATCCACTCGGACACCAACTTTCCATCTCAACCGCACCTTTTGAATTTTCCCTCCTTTTTGCAAGATCATGGGTTCGAATCCCCCTCGTGCCATTGACTTTTTTATCTCAACTAAAAACCTTAATTGATTGTAATCTATTAATTGGTCAAGCGAACCACGAAATTAGTGAATAAATAAATCATTTGTTCACTGATTAACTGAAGTTCAATAGATAACGTTTTAACACATCTGCATGATGATCTTTCATGAGATGGGACTTAAAATTAAAAATCAACGGGAACTTATATTCTAATTTCTCTTTTAGGTTTAGCATGTCACACATTTTAAGTTGTACTTGGTAAAATCATTGAACTAAGAAGAAATAAAAGCTTATTATACATGCTGTATCAGAATTTTCGTAAATAAAAATTTGGATGGATTAGGTCCTGCCACTAAAATGCGTTCAGATGGGTGAACACAACGTCATGTGAGGAATATATTCAAATATTGCTATTTTAACAGTAATTTAAATTATGACCTTTGATATGCAATATTGCATATTTATAGTAGTATGGTTAGTATTTTATCGAATGATCACAATTTGGTAACTTGTTTCGATAGATGTGTGCCTCCAGTGAAATATATAATATTTCTACTTTTACGCTTCAGAATGAACGATATTTTTACAATATATATCAACCACAGTATACACATCTGCATGATGATCTTTCCAGATTCCATCTTTCTGCTATTGTCCAGATCAACTTGTTTAAAACAAATAAAAACCTTATATCCAAAAGTTTCTGTTATGTGAATTTCTGAGTAAAAAAAAAATTCTTGAAGAAATCGACTAAATAAAAATATGAATACACCGTCCACGAAACAATCCATGTTTTCGAGTATTACCCACACCATCACCGTCTTTGATCCAGCCCCGAGGGCTTCTTCCTTAAAAACAGCCATTTCATAAACCCCGATTTATTTATCGAAAGTCTTTAAAATTTAATCCATAATCCAACGGCAGTTATTTTGCGGTTATTAGCCAGCGTTCAAATTTCACCGTTTATTTATCAAATTCCAAATAATAAAAAATACTCAATTTTGTTTGCAAACAGGTTTTCTTGGTTTCTTTTCCGGAAATATTGCTAACGTCTAAAACTCCATTTTGCCGTTCGTGTTTGTTTTGTTTGCAACGTTGGTTTAAAGAGCACGTTTCAATCTTTTGTGGTAGTCACACCTCACTAACCCCAGACCAAATAAAAACTACATTCCACTTTTTGATCGTGGAAAAAAAAATTTAGTTTGTTAAAATGAGAAATATAGTAGTTTTTAATGTCATCACACGTTCTACAGATCCTTGTTAAAACGTACTATGTGAATTAAAATTTTTTTTTATTATTTCTTTGAACTAACCAAAGATTATTTTCTTAGTTCAAAGAAATAATGAATTATTTTTTAAATAAATATAGTAGAAAGTATTTCTATGAAATATTATTTCATAGTTATATTCACAAAATTGAATTTCCTACAAGGGTGTTTCGTTGCTCGTGCAACAATCAAACAAATAAAAAAAATAAGAAAAATAATGGGGGAAATATATGAGAAACGTTTCACAAAAGGCATTTTTATTATTGTTTCTAATGAATGATTAAGAAAACAAATACGACTAGCGCTACGTGTTTCAGTCGTCATTCTAACGGTTCTACAATTGTCCCAATTTTGTACTCAATTTTTATTACTGATAGTATAATTGGCTTTGCAGTTGATACTAGCATTGATGTTAAAGGAAATGACGTCAAGGCTTGGCACGGAGTTAACGATGAAATATTGAAAAGGCGGTTACAAGAAATGGTTTATGTTTTAACGTAAAATAAACTAAGGTCTCGGCATTAAGTTGAAGAGATCTGTGCATCCAAACACTGTGACCCTTTTACTGGGAGTAACTATAGATCCTAAATTATATTTGAAAGCACTTTGTAATGTATTTATTTTTTAAATTTATTTTTATTTTATTTTTCTTTATTTTAATTTTATTTTTTTAATTTTATTTATTAATTGTTTACTTTCTAACATTAATTAATTTATTTTTAACGGAATAATAAAGGGAAAAAACGTTTTCCCTTCGTCCGGAACATCAAAGAAGCCGACGCCTTATACAAAAATGTCTTTTCTATACCGACATCCTTCCCCACCCCTTCAAAATCCAACGTATATAAACATAAAACAGCAATATCTCACTGGCACTCTCAACACGGCACGCAAGAATGGCACAATTACACAGAAAATAAACACTTTGAGTGAGTAGAAATACTTTGATTGAATATAAAAAATATATTTTGCATGTGTACATTCACTTTTCTCCAAATCCTACATGTATTTGTTAAACAATGTTTGTAAATCCCAGGTCCTGAAGATGATCTCAATAAAGATTGAAACGTTGGCACGATAAAGAAAATGTTTTTCTGAAACCTACATCACACCAGACCGCATCTCACGATTTCTGAATAATCAACAAAAAAAAGAGTTTTACAAAAAAATTTGAATTAATTTAAAAAAAGTGAAAACTTTCTGTGTTTAGAAAAATAAAAAAAAATTAGTTGTTTCTTAAAAAAAATATAAATAAGTCCTTATACTTTTAATGAATTATATAAGTACAAGATAGTTTGATTATATATTCATCGTAATAATAGTAAAAACGGTTTGTTGGCTCACTGCAAAATAAAATTGAAGAAGAACACACAGACCTCTTTTCTTTATGAAACTGCAAATCCTGTCTTTTTCTAGACAAATCGAATCATTTATGCTTACTCTTCAAGCTATCCACTTTTTTCGTTTTAGAAGGGATAAGGTTTAATCCGATACATTGTTTATATTATTGTTCCGTTACAACTCCGTGATAATATAGTCAAAAAATTAAATAGTAATATATTTTTGTAAAGGAACCTAGTCTTTTAAGTACCGAAAAGTGCTTTTTTATTAACATACTATGCTTGTTTTCAATCTTTTTCAGTCTTATTTGTCGTATGCCAGATTGTTCTGGGGAGATTCTCCATCGGCCAACAATATTTTTGCTGTGTACCCTAGGGCCTAGAGCAATTGAAACATTGGTAGATTAAGTTATTGTGATATTGCAAACATGAGTGTATGTTTTATTATAACAATATCTTTAAAATTATCCTAGTATCTGTATATATTTTAAATTGTTTAAACCTGTTCATAACAATATTGGTTAATTCCTAAATGTGAAATAAAGTCAAGATCACGACCCACGGGCGAGGGGTGGATGTAGAATATAATAGACCTCCCAACCTCCAAATATACAGAATTATTCACGCTCCCGGACATACTGCAGTAACATCTTCATCGTTTCGCATTGACACAACAATTAATAAACTAAAAAGAGAACTACTTTTTTTATAATAAATGGAAACTCAAAACAAATATAAATAAAACCGAAGCTGTAATCTTCATAAAATGTCGTTCAGTTATACCAGATTTAACCGACCTGTTTTAACAGACTGTTACAATTTCAAAAATAGTTCGTTTCTTACAGGTTACTCTCTAGGTCTAACTTACACTACCCATATAAGGGAAATGAAACTCCTCCCTGAGCTCTATATGCAAACTGATGCCGATTTTCAACAAAAAGTTGGTTTTCTTTGGCCTAGAATGAACTCCTTATTTATTACTGCTCCATTTGCCCAATACTGCTCCGTGTTATGCCAGTATGGAATACTACTGCTAAAACTAATTTTCAAAAGCCCCAGACAATCAAAAACAGGTGTCTCCGGATCATCTACTGCTACATCCTCCTTACAAGAATTAGACACGTACACGAGTATATGGATAGAGATAAAAGAGGCGGCCACAAGACCTTTTTGCACCTCGAAGTTAGTACATACATCTATTGAGTTCCTTTATTTGTATAACCCACTGGCCAGCTTCAGTTTGTTAATCAACTCCCATAGCTTGCCAGCGACTCCGTAGTGTATGATCTTTCTTGCCGCTTTTCATCTCCTCATTGCCAGAATCTACTCCTACATAGACCTTCACAAAAACAAAACGTGTTCTGCGGTCTCCTCATCTGCCCAGTGCTTCTTATGACTTTTCTCCTATCGGGTGTAAGTGCTTTCTCAGGCGGCAGTGCCGTGTCAGGCGTCCAACCAGAATTCTTGTTCAGTTAGTAATTCCTTTATAAGTTTTGAGGATGGACCTTCTATGAATCTCTTCTCGGTCCTCATAATTGGGGTATTGTTTCACCAGATTTTGGACTCATTAAGGATCCAAAGGAATCAGGGAGACTACTAGTGATTATTTCTCCAGACGTGCCCACGCAAAACCTTTAATACAAGAAATTGACAGTTACGAATACACTCTCAGAAGATGTGTACACAAATGGTACTTCAACGCAAGGCTTAGTAACAGACTCAAACTTTTCTAAGAAATTGAAGAAACAGTCAATCAATAGAAGCCAAAATGACCAATTCGACTTCTTTAAAAAAATGCAAATAAAATGTAGGAATAATTCAAATTATGTAATTAATAAAATATAACTTTTTTCTTTCTTCTATGGAAATATAAGAGAACAAAACCTCAAATTACAACTAAACAAACATCATTAGTTACGGGGCAGAAAATGTACAATGCCTCCCAAAAAAATTAGGTTATTCTCCAAAAACGAATAAATATTTTAGGCGAATACGTTTCATAATTTAGACGAATTTCTAGTGTCAAACATATGTAATATTCAATTCAGTTATGACTAACGTAATAAGCACTAACAAATGTGTTGTTGTCTGCAATTAAATAAATAAAATCGAAACGAAAAAAAAAGAAATCCGTGCAACTTGCAAATCTATATACTATATACAAACTACGACCTCGGTTTTCAGCAGGTTGGTACAAAATCTACTTTTCATCGGCACAATTCTACTTAAAAATGTATAATTATTAGTGGTGAAAGGAAAACAGATAGATATTTGTTCGTTAACGGATATAGAACCTACAAATGTAGGCCAACTAAGTTTCCATTAATTCAAATCTTTTTAATTAGTAATAGATTTGTTCTTCCACAATTACATTTAAAAACAATTATGGTTGGGGAAAAATTTGGATTTTCAGTTGAAAAACATTTCCTGCATATCACTTGAAGAACATGGTTTATTGAATTCTGTGGGCAATTAATCTTTAAAGGGTTCAAATTATTTTAATTGTAATGCAATAATGTGCCTTTATGTACTGACTATGATGGATGGTTGATTTTGTGATCCTACCCTAGGGGAATAATTATCGAAATAGAAAGTATTGCTTTACCATTTTGAAAAACTTGCTCTTGCGATTTCACCATTGCGGCCTCATTAAAAAAATAAACTCTAAATCCAAAAATAGGTTGATCGAAACATCAATTTTGCAATCGACTTTAACATCATAAAACAAGTTCAAAACACGTTCAGTAATAGATGTGCCATTTTATTTTTTTGTTAATTTCTCAATATGATTTTGCTCGTAAATTTTTGTCCGTTTTAATGTAGACTGAAGTCCCAGACGTTCCAATTTTTTCCTCTATGTATTCTAATCCTGATATGCAACCGGGAGAACAAAAAAGTGCGATTGCGCAGCCTTCCGGTGCACGAGAGGACGTCCGGTAGGCGCTCCCAGTCCGGGGTGGTGTTTCCGCAACAGCCCTGACCTACCTTCACGCTAATGAAGTCGTGCTTTCGCGATTGATCGTTCACGCCAATCAATAATAATCTTCGGTTCGTTAACAGGAATCGTTTAAGAAAGTCAATTACATTTTCGAACAGTTCCAATCATCATCAAGTAAAGGTCGTCTTGATTATATTGAATTAGATTTGCACGTATTATTTTAGCAATATTGATTATGCATACAGTACAATATTCAAACCTACAATGATTAATTAATTTGCGCATACAAACGTACTACGTTGTTACAAATGTCCTTGTATAGGAAAATAATATCAAATCCTTTTGTTCCTATGATAGTTTCTTTATTCGGCATTATATATCATACACCTCTCTAGAATACGATAAGAATGTATGAAGAAAAACAGAGAAATTTCATTTCCTCTGTTCATATAGTATATGAGTCCTCATATAGTATATAAGGGATATATACTATATACTATATATACTATACTATCTATATCTATACTATATAAGGGATATATACTATATACTACTATATTCCTTAACCAAGCGGACCACGAAATTAGTGAATTTAATGAATTAACTGAAGTACACTTCACTAAAGCTCTCCGTCGCCCTTTCAATTGTCGTCGAGAATCCAAACCGATTACACGACATTTGAAAAATGGCAAAAGGAGGGAAAACTCATAAGGTGGGGTTGAGATGGGGAGTTGATGTCCGAGTGGATCGAGGTCACGATAGCTCAGGTGGTAGAGCAGCGGCGTATCTAGCCGAAGGTCGTGGATTCGAATCCCTCTCGTGCCATTAACTTTTTTTCATCTCAACTAAAAACCTTAATTAATTGTTTCAGAGAATAGAAAGATCACGATGATTGGAAGGGGTTAAACTAGTAACTACACTGATGGACAAAATAAACATGCCACCCTTAAAGATTACTGTATTTAGATTTTTAAATATTTTTATAAAACCAAAAATATATTTGGTTGTAAAAATGAGAAAGAAAATGTTTAATACCTAATTTTAAAAAAATGGACTAAAGTAAAGAAAAAAAGGCGGGAATCACGACCGACAAAACGCCACTGCATGCCATGGAAAAGATTTCTGGTAAAATATTGAGGAATTTTCATTCATCAAGAACAGCAGTTTCCAACTTTTCTATGCTGTTAGGATATGGGTTTAGCCGTCGTTCTCGTTGCTTAAGTTAGCCGCAAATGTGTTCCATTGGGTTCAAATCTGGCCTTCGAGCTGGCGGCCACCTCATCTACATTACAATCTCATTAAGGTACTCATTCACAATACGTGCTATATGGAGCTTGGCATTATCCTGCATTAACAAGAATTTCTCACCGATGTTGGGGGGGGGGCAATTGGCCTTTATCGCACATCAATCACTTCAGTGCGGGCGTCCAAGGGAATGCCACCCCAGAACTTCAATGACCCACCATGGAATGCCATCTGAGGAACCATGCAGCATGGAGCGTACTTTTCTCCTGAACGTCTCCATATGGATAATACGTCCATCTGAAGATTTGAGGCTACGACATTTGAAAATAGAACTCGTCTCCAAACAGACAATGTCCAATTCACAAGTTCCCGTGCGAATTGAAGCCTGGCCATTTTCTGAGCTGTGGTAAGACTTATACGAATCGGTTGCCGGGCCCTGAGGTTATTTTCATTGATTCATGACATTCATTCATACATTCATTTGTCTTTCTTCTTACAGTCCTGAGGTAGTAACTTTCTTATCAGATTTCTTATCTCATATCGCGTAATGCTACGGTTTCGTAGAGCTGACGAAGGGTGAATCTATCATCTCTCCTGTCTGTAGACCTTGTCGACCCTGTGTCCCGCATAAGAAGAACCCTTCCTATTGTAGAGTGACTGTCAGTTCACTCAATCTACTGGTGATATCGCGCTGGCTTAAATTCCTCTAATAATGTTACTCTTTCACTGTCATACTCACTCAAATGCCTGACTGGAACTATTCAAAAACGTTTAAGAATAACAAAATAACAAATAAAATGCACGAAGAAAAAAGATTAACTGAAAGAGATCTTTAGGTGTAGCAGAATGGAAGGGCATAATGCTACTTTTTGTAAAGATTTTTTATTGATGGCATATTAAGTTAAACAATTCTTACGAAACAAAAACCAACAGGTCTTTAGCGAAACAAAACTACAAAAAAGGCCGCAATACAACACAAGAAGAAATAAGTAAAATAGAATCTTTATTCAAAAATGTTTACAATAGTTTGTATAGGAAAATATTTACATAGTTTATACTAAAACCTCCTGCAAAAGAGTCTATCAAACAAACTGAACAAACTAAAGAGTTCTTCCCTTTCTTATGCCTGTACACAAAGTCCAAGTCATAGTTCCCAATTTGTCTAATTAACTGATTACAGCGTATCTCACACAATTTAATGAAAATCATTGAGAGGCGTTTTATATGGTGTACAATGTGCAAGTTCAGAAAGCGTTGTAACAGAGTGATGAGGCTACCACCCGTAATAACATATTTTGAGCAATTTGTAGCGAGGAGATCGAGATGTAAATCCCCGTGAGGGGGAATCATACATTGGTATTACTTTATACAGGAGAAGTTTGTTTAGTGAGCACAATTTAGAGTCAGTCCCGGCACAGCATGGGAAACAAGTCACGAACTGCAGCTTTGCCTTTTATCCTTTTATTCATTATGTTCCTGACTTGGGTGGCGAAAGTTAGTTTACCGTCAGTATTACCCCAATGTACTTAACAGTAACAGACCGAGGTATTACACGACTCCCGAAGTCGACATGCCGATTCATCATCTTAGTAAAGAAGAGCTGGTTTTTGTAGGATATATTTTGTTGCACAACCTGCTAATATATGACATGCTTTTGTAAATCTGCTGATTAGGGGTTGAGTTGAAATAGATTCGAAATTTTCCTTTATATAAATATAGTGAATGATTGTAATGGGATATAGTGGAAAGCTGTAGTCTATCAGCCTGCTTATGCACCAGCATGCTAAACTGTATCAAAACGCCACTGGACGTCCATCAACACCAAGCCAGAGTTCTTTCCACGATTGGACGACATGGTGGACTGGTGAACATCCAAATAGCGGTTGAGTCTAACCAACATTATTATTTTAAGCAGGGAATACACATCCCATAGGAACAAGCAAAATGACAGAAAGAAAGGTGGATGAGACCCATTCGGCGCAACGTTACAACGAAATCGAAAAATCAAGAATTTTACTTTGGATTAAAATGAATAAATCACCAGTTTTCAAGCGGAATGAAATGCCGTAAACACCTAAATTATTAAAAACCTCAGCAGTGAAATCAATAAAATAGCTGTCAACTTTGGACGAAAGTAATCAAATCCTTCCAGGCACAAGGACATAAACGAATCGAACTTTGCTAGACAAAGGTCATCTGGCTACATCAATGGCTAGAAAACCTGCAACAAGCGTCAGTATTACACATAAACAAATTATTTCGTATCCAGTAGTTACTGTATTTGTAGGTTATTGTTTGATGTTAAACAGTGATTTTAATGGTATAAATGATGCGTGTCTAAACTGATCCATTTGTGGCTTAATAAAATTTCTTCATTGGACAAGTTATGCTAGTATGGTCCAGAAATTTTAAACAGTTTCTATAATAATGGGCAATGCGGAATCGGTTAAAACAGAAGGAAATATCAAACTGACACATGCAAACATATAAAAACATGCAATTGCAAACATACCAAATAATATTTGTTAATTGTCTATTGAAAATCACCCAACATGCAAACATAAACAAATATTTATGTTAGTTAGAAAAGTATCCGGTTCAGTAGCTCAAATAAGTTAAATATTTGTATATAGGTAAAAACAAAAAGTTTCTCTTTTATACGAAAAACCCTCTCGTTTTATATTCGCTGGATTAGCCGGTACTTTTTTTAAACTGCAGTGCGTAAAACGGTTTATTTTTCAAGACAAGAAAGCGAGGACAAAGATGAATGTCTAGACTGGTAAAATAGCAACAAGCACGACAGACCATGTTTATGTAAGTTTATGTAATTTGTATGAAAAATGTATAGTCTGTATGTTATTTCAATTATACTCTTTGTTGCTTACTACACAGGTATTGCAATAATACATTCCCTAGAATTTGTTATTTATTGGTTATTTCCTTTATATTTGCCACATTGAAAGAATTATCATTGCGTTTATGCTCATTGAATATAAAATTGAGAAATTTAATTAATTGTAAATATTAAGTAAGTAGTACGCTCTTTCTAGGTTTCTTAAGATATGTGGGGTCCCCTTATTCTCACAGTACAGTTTCAGTTCAATGAGAATCGGTTTGTCAATATTTGATCGGTGTGATTTAAACAAATGATCTATTATCAAGTAAAATTATAAATATATTATAATCTTGATTTGATCTGTAAAAAATAAACATTATTTTCTGAAATTTATGTTTTATCCAAAACAACCTGCAGGGTGGAGTAATTGTGAAAATAATTTACATCGAGGCTTGAAGCTAGGAATTTTTTTTTCGAAATAAAAAGCAGATGGTACAAAGGCCAATGAGGCGCAAATACAGGTCATATAAAGTTTTTTAGATTATTTTTAAAAGGAAAGGGAAAAGAACCGACAAGAGATGTTCTACAGATTTCATACCTCTTCAGTTGAGTATTAAAATTAGAGACAATTATTTAAAAAGACAAGCATGTTATTTAATAAAACAATTTAGCAGTTACATGAGAAAAACTTAAAATTAATATCTCCGAACGTGTTTGCATGTTACATACGAATGAAGCTAATTTCTATGGGAACGTAGCACGTTAGAGGGAAAGCTATTATTACAATGAAAGAAAAGAAACGCATGAAAGGAACGTTTGAACTCATGAACAGTGAACAAGCTTTAACGATCCGAGTTTCTCCTTTCTATAAAAAATAAATAAAATTAACCATTACTATATAATTTAATGACAGCTAATTTAATAACAACTGTTCTAATCCCCCTGGGTTCTCTTAGATGGAAACTCGTAAAACTGCTTTACTTGTAAAGTAAACATTGTTAACATGCAAATACAATTGTCTAAAATGGACTATGCATGATGTTATTTGTAAAAGATAGAACTTGTATATTATTTTATAAAATTTTAAAAATTGTTGTATGTTGTAATAGTGAAATGGCTTAATGCAGGCATTCGAAAATGACAGGCCACAACGATGAGAGGGGCTGTGTAAAATTCGACAAGACCCATGAGTTACTTGAGAAAAACTTGAAACTTGAATTTTTTTCTTTGGTTCGAATTTACGGAGAAGCGAAATACATCGCTGCAACAAAGCACATTCTGCACATTGTTTGATTTTTATACAGCAAAAAGCAATAAATAATAATAGGACTTCTCGTCGCTCCCTGCTTATCCTTGACATCGCGTTATCTGACTTTGGTGGATTATATTTATATATCTATGTATAAAATAGATATATACATATAATATTCTCAATATATAACATATATACTTGGTGGCCCCATATCATGGGTCAAACATAAAAGATCTTACAGGAAATTGAAAACAGTAGAAAAGATCCTATAAACCAAGATTGGAAAGCCTTCAGTACAGAGCTAGGGTTAAAAACCTAGAAAAAACACGTTTTCTGACCTTATTTGTTAAATACTACTCTACCATAAAACAACTCGAAATAACATTTCAGTTCAAGCAGATATTTCAGCCTTGAATGAGCCTAAAACAAGCCCGATTCGTTGAGAATTATAATTTTGTAAAGTTAGGAGAGGGAGGTGCACAAAAAATTTGCCTTTTCTGACTTTTTCTGATCCTTTTTATCGATGAATTCAAAAGATACACCCCTACTAAGTATGTTCCGCAACAAACCTTGACGGTGATGGAACTGTCAGTGAAATTAGACCAACCCCAGTCCAATGTGTGATGTGAGCCCAAGTAGCATCCCTCCCGTGGCACCTGATGAAATAAATGCACTATTATTATTTCCAGTTGCTTTATTTTATTTTTTTAACCATAGCTCTGGATTGAAGGCTTTCCAGACCCAAGTTTATAGGACCCTTTTTACTCAGCGTTCAATTTCCTGTCTCCTTTATATTGTTTAAATACATGGCAAAATCTATCCACTTCGTGGTAAGTAGTTTTAGATTCGTTCATTGCAATTTGTTCTAGCATAGATTTTAGATATTCAGATAGTTTCATTGTTCGAGTGAACCAGTTTCCAATCGCTCCTATGCACTTGCAGGCTTCTAGTGACATGGGAAATTCATTGTGTTCAAATTTATTCACTGCATTATTTTTCAATTAGGCGCTTTGTTACAATTTTTCTTCATAATTATTTATGAACAACCTATGCAGGAATTAGCATAACGCATCAATTGTTTCAGGATTACATTGTTGTTAATTTGGTGCTAAACAAGACTGTTGTCACCTAAAGGTCAGATAGATTTATACAACGGGTTGCGGTTCCCTTGAATGCCTCGTAGATTTAATTTTAGAAAAGTAACGACAAACCTTTTAACACCATGCAATAGGCTCTAAGATTTTTAAATCTTGGACACATACATATCATACAGATCTTGTTCTCTGTAACTTTTATTACATGAGATTATAGCAGATTTTAAACCACCACTTCTACAGTTTTGTGTTTGGATAATTATGATTACAAGTGTGGTTTTGGATTTGCTGGAAGACTTTTTGTAAAACTATAATGCCTTTCATCATCAATGTGTAGAATATCTTTAGGTTATAGACTCTTTATTCGGCGAGCATATTTGTAGCGTCTTAGAGATCTTATACGTTATGAAAATATGTATGTAGTAAGCATTTGTTTGAGGACATTGAGAATATTTATATAATATCTGATCAGCTTTATTCCTAGGTTTATCGCAAGCTTTTGACAAGATTTGGCAAGAAGGTTTATGACATAAGATTAAAAGAATATTTCCAAAAAAATATTTTGAACTCTTGACCTCTACCTTTAGGAAAGACTGTTCCAAGTTACACAACAAGATGAATACTCGGATTTGTTTGAAATCGGAACTAGCGTATCATAAGGTAGCATCTTAGGCCCCGTATTGTACACGCTGTATTCAAGTGATCTACCACTGAGGAAAAATTAACCGTCGCAACATTTGCCGATGAAACAGCTGCCCTCTCAGTCGAAAAATGTATGCATGCAAACGGAATGCAAATGGCAATCAACAGACTCAATGAATGGCCATATACTTGGCAGTTCAAAATAAACGACCAGAAATCCTTATATCAAAATTTTACAAATAGAAAATTAGTAGACAAACCAATCGTCTCCAATGTTAAGTAATTCCCAAATTTCACTAAAATATTTAGGCCTTAAAATACATAAAAATTTAATTTGAAAGCACTTATTGAAAACAAAAACTTTATTCCAAATACGGTCAACATTATTGGTTGCTGGGAAGGAATACCAATACAAAATAAAATAATGATTTATAATCACAGATTAAAACCTAAATGGATGTATGGTATACAACTTTTGTGGTGTGCCACAAGAAGGAATATAATCATAATAAAACGGTGTTCTACGAAGAATGGAACATGCACATCGGCACTGAAATCACAGGGTAAGCTTACAAGCACTACCTATGTCTTCAAAGCCTTCCCAACACCAATGCAAGCCGCCTGCTACACAGTCATTACATCGTAAGACAACTGAAGAGCACAAAGTCACTTGAGTTACTTTTGTAACAGTTACGAGATGACCTCAAATTGATGAACTGTGACACTAATGAGTGAACTAAAGTGTATTTACTGCTAAATTACCCATTGTAAAATTAATAGATGTCCTCATTTTACCAGTTTTAATAAGTAAATGTATTAATAAAAAAAAACTTGTTCTTACTCTTACTGGTACATATATACTGACATCTAGTAATAATAAAAGCAACAAGGTATACATTATTTTCTTGTATTTCACGCATTATTGTAAGATTTTTTGTTCTTTGGAGAGGCTCGTTGTTTAAATTTTCATCCAAGCCGGCTTAAAGATAATGTGAGAAAAGCGTGAAGAATGCGGCTCCGATGCCCCAGAGGGGCCTTTCGACGTCTTTAAGTAAACAGCCGGCCAGGGTGGCTCGTGATCGTGACAGGTAACTACTCACGGACGGATCGCCTCCGTGAACGATTGCCCTTTGTAATCGATATAATTAATACTTGGATAAGGGAGGCTTTAAAAAGGCTGATTTACTGGTTGTGTAATTATTGTTATTGGGCAACAATGGAAATAGTCCTACTTGCAATCTGTGGGAACTGGGTGACGCACGACTGATCCTCACCGCCTTTCGGCCATTAGAACCGTTTTACCTGTCTACGACTTTCGTCCGACAATTGTACCTTCACTATATAGATTCAGAAAATTTCCAAATGGAATCCTAATACCAAAGTGGAATCGCTTTTCTCTAAATATGTGCAATATTTGCCATTACATTATTAAGACTTAATTATTTTAAATTTTCTGAAATTTTTCCTGATGCTAATACAATTTCAAGATTGAATGAGCCCAGAGCTTCAGGACGATACTACTCCACATGTATCAATGGTGGATTTTATGAATCCAAAATATTCCCCTCAATTTCAAAATTTTTATTAACCGTATGAACTTTAAATTATTCTGAATAAAACTGATGAAGATATCTTGATGCACGAAAAAATTGTTATTTCATAATTACATCATAATTCGAATTGTAAATACTTATAAACACCTGTAATTAATTTTGGGAGCAGGTGGAAATATATGACCTCAGCTGAGGGTTACTGCTCTAGGAACTGTGCACTAAGGAAAACACACACACATATAGACTCTAAAATCACTTAATAAACACAAGAATGTATTATTATATTTAATAAAGTCTGATTGTGCGTTAAACCTAATATTGAAGATAAGCCGGTCAGAATGGCCGGAGACAACCAAACAACAGGAGCATGCGTGAGTTAGAAATGGAGGAAGTGTATTGCCTCGCCCAGCTTATTTCTCTGTCGACACGTAGGATTAGGAATACGATTTACGTTTACCACGCATTGTTCACACGAATCAATAGAAAAAATGGTCAAAAAATGAATTCAGAAAGCAAATATCACAATACAACTTCATGAACAAGGCATGAATATATTTTTTGGCTAATTAATAGGCTATAAATAATATAAAACGTAATTTAACGGGGTCATGTTAGTTGCAAAACAAACACTTAAAAGAGCATATATTGAAAAAGCTGCTCTTTGCCACAGTTAATAAATCTGGTATTATTATGTTATCATCTGGTAAGCGGTAAGAGAAATCAAAAAATCAACAATTAAAACTCCAATTAAGAGTCATAAATGCAATGACGGTATTACAAATGCATTTATTTTTTGTTAAAATCGCCAAAAGGTGGTTTAGGTGTGGCACGATAAATACCTTTTATTCGTGTTACAAAATTAGTATATGTTTTGATTGAAAATTACGAGACTACAACAAATCTTTACGTTCAAACAAGAATAAGCCAAATCTAAATTTGCTAAATCGACAAGAACATTGATTGAATAACAATATTGAAAAACTGATTTTATCAGATGTGGTTTTGTTGTTGGTCTTCTTTTATTAATTGAAAATTTTACCTGTGAAAACAGTGTATTTCTGGAATGAATCATGTGGTTCAGATCCCATGGCAGTTAGTCAATTTGAGCCAGTCACGGATTCGCCAGAGGCAATAAAGGCCTCATGTCCGTGGGTCTGCTGTTGACAGAACGCTTATGACTTGCACTCGACCCATTTTATTGGCTTTTCGTTTTTATTGCCTTTTACGAGAGCTGGCCGAAAAAAATCGGGTGGCATTCATTTAGCTTTTAATCTTCTCATAACGATGTCTACTGTGACAGGGCAGTGTCGTTGTAAAAGTTTAAAGGGTAATACACTAAAGCATATCGATGTCATTTTTTTAAAATTATTTATTGTATTAATTTAATTAAGTTTGTAGCTCAAACAGGAACCCAACTCAGGGAAATCTGCTGGTCTATTAAAGACGAGCTAATAAATTTAATTTTTCTTAGCTTTTTGATCTTAATGATAAAAATCTGTAACAGTTTATTTATAATCTATATAAATCACAGATAATTCAGGAATAAAAAAATATATAAACATGTTCAAATTGAGGTACAAATCAATACGTAAAAATATACGAAAACGCATTATTCTTGGTTTTGTTATAGTAGATATACGTTATATTGGGGATTATGGCGACACGAATAGTTCCAAATAAAATACACGATCCAGGTTAAGTAAAAGGCGTCCTAAAAGAATGTTTCTTCCAATATCGAAATGCAGGAAAAGTGTTAATTAAAAGAATTTTTCTACTAGCTGGACAATTTTAAGGCGAGAGTTTTATTTGCATTTTAACAGATGCACAGAAGCACCCGTAGCGGCGTTAATGATTACGGTCATTACTGCATGCTCTGACGTTTAAGGAGATGATCATACAGGTGATATAAAGTTACACGTGTTGACAAAACGTCACTATCATTCGTTACAAAAAACTAATCCTTTACAAAATGTCTGTAACAGTAATGAATCGGAAGTTTATTTTAAAGAAATTGATGGCCATTCAGTGATTTTCAATTTTCCTCATTGTAGTTGAAGTTATTAAAGATTAAAACTATTTATTTTGACAAATAAGCAGAGGCTTATGTTTTCTTTTTGTAATCTGGTGATAAATCATACACGATAAAACTCGTTTATCAACATATTTTATATATATTAAATATCATCGTAAAAGTTAAACCCAGTTTGCAATTAGTGTTTTACGTATTTATGAATCATTCAGATTGCATTGAACTATTATTCGAATTGGTACATTTCTACTTCTACGAACATCGAACCTCAATGGGACAAACATTTGCAATTATTTCATCGCCTGTCTCATCATTACAGATCATCCATTGATCCGCTTATCCTCTTGGTCTATACCCTATATCGCTTAAGTTCATTATAATTCCATCCAAATCTGCCCGATACACATTGTTATAATAATACAAAAATGCATATTAAAATTGGGTCTATTATCATTGTTTTAGCTTTGAAACCTAACGTTAATTTGTATATTAGTATTATTAACAATATTTATTGTATCGTTGAATATAGTATCGGCCTTCTTGTTATATACTGAAGTAAAAAGATCAGGGATGTACATGTACAACATGGCTTCATTCCTGATCTCTTTTCTTCAATATTTATTGTAGTTTTCTGTTATCATTATTTATTATTAGCTAAATTTTTTGCTGTGAATAAAAATCAGGGAAGAATTATTGTTTTTGTGGGGGTTTGCTTTGTTTTTGAGTTGTACGAATGGTTCAGGACGGACGAGAAGCTTGTTCAATAATTACAGGAGATGTCCTTTCCTTCACGAACGGACTCGATGATGCAAACGAAAAGCCATTCCCATTCCAATCTCTGTTAAATTTTTTCGCAAAGAGAACGTGCCCAGTCATTCCGCCTTTTTTCCTGATCCGTTGCATTATTGTTTCTCTGCAGCAACCGTCTATTAAGGTGTATTCATCGATATACATAATTGCAGTTTCAGCGCCGAATCCTGTGAAAGCCCAAACACCTTTTTCCCTTTTTGAGAAAATTGGAACGCGTTCCTGGAAGAACCCTGCTCCCGTGGGGCGTCGCCAGCCCTCAAACAAGAAATGCTTCCCTGCTCGGAATTCTTAATATGTAGTTGAGTTTTGACTTGTCATTCCAGCCTACTCATTGAACGGTTATTGTAAAATAGTTCTGCAGATTTCTCACTTTAACTCGTTTTCTGAAATTGACAACTGTGGAGTACAACCATTAAGCTCTACGTTGTGAACTTAGCCAAACAACGTTAACGAGTAACTAAAAGTTGCACGTTTTAGTTTATTATGATTTTAACAAAGTACGACTATACTTACAGGCATATTTCATTATTCTAGTTAACTTTAAAAGTACTTATTAGAATATTTAGTGATCTAATCTAATATATATAAGTTATACATTACTTGCCAGTAAAATATGCCCTAATCCAAAGGACTAAAAGTAGTTTGGGTTGTTTAAAACCAAAGGTATATTATTATATATATTATTTTAGCCCGTGACCCCCCCCCACTAGTTTATCTATTTTTTCCTTTCCATTGCGCTCTGACATCCAGGTTGAAAAAAGTTTCGTTTATTGTTATTTATGTTAGGTATTAATGCAATTCTCCCACTAGTTTGACTTTGAAATGTTTACATTTAAACACAATTTGCCTGGTTATATGATTTCTAATGTATTTTCTTGTTCTTTGTTAATACACTTATTGGTGTGTAAATCTGTTTGGGGGACTGTTTCTTGCCTTCGAGCGGAAAACACATCCGACCGATGGGGGTGCTAAGTGCGTCTGCGCCCTGTTAGCAAATCAACATTAGGGGTATAACGATGTTTGTAAGATGTTAACTCGTGTTAACTCGAATAGAGCAATGTCCAGTAAAGTCGTGAACGCCCCTTTCGTTTCTTAGCATGTTAAACGCTATTTTTTCCGCAATGCTGCGCATGGCGATTAGTAGAATCAAAAATGAAGCTATAACAGCCCTTGAAGGCTCGTTATTGTTTGTTTTGGTTTTCTTTTATGTTAAATTGTAAGATGCCAGAAGTTAGTAAAAAAGGAAAATTAATCAATTCTTTCATTCAAAATGATAAGTATGCACTCGAAAATAGTAACAAATGACACGCTTCAATTCGTGCCGACATACCTTACTTATACCTTACTTGTATCCTAATGTCTAACAAACTACAATTTTATAGGATAGGGGATGTATCTGCTATTGACGAGAGTATAGGGACAGGTCAGAAATTAACAAAAGAAATGTATAGAAATGATGAATGATGGAGTAAGTGCGGTGTTCAATCCTTTTTAAAAAAAAGATAGTTCTTACTAACAGTAAGTAGTAATAAAGAAATCTATTGGTCTGATTTAATTAATGCGTATTTAAGAATAAAAATACTTGTAAACAAAAAACATCTGTTAAATTCATGGCTGCAATGTTGGTTACCTACGCCCTGACGGATAGCAATGTGACTACATTTTCGACCTAACATCTAACATTGACCGTGGCCTGTTAGATCGAGCAATGATAACTAGCCGAATCTTACAAGTCATTTTCCTCGATCTAACAGGACTTTAGAGAGACTTTAGATTAAAAATAAATACGTTTAATATAATTAATAGATCAATTACATCCATATACATATATGGATTTTTTAGAGCTTTGCTCAAGGAGCTCAACTTCAGGTTTGCTCTTCGTAGTTTACTCTGCCAAAATGATTTGAGTATGATGTTTTAAATATAATAGCATCAAATCTCAAAAAATCACCTTTCACACCGAATCTTCTTTCATTTTATCTATTACAACTATGTTCCTCCCCCAGCTACTAATTTCGTCCACAATTTATGACTACACATTGACAAAAGGCTTACTTGGAAGCGACACTATACTCAAAAGAAGAGAACTGAACAAATGATATAATTTGTTGTTTCTAGAATAGAATAAAGTTTTATTTGTACATGTGCACAACAATATGTACAATAATTTTAGAATGTAGGGAAAGTGACATTTACACTAATAATTTTGATGTTCAAATAGGTAAGAGAAATTCCATAATAGTTTGTGGGAATAAATTTATGTTCAAAAAAACCACAAGCAGAGAGATGAAGTCTATATATAGAATTAAATAAGTGCATATAAAAAGTGTAGATGAGAAGTAAATAAATAATTAAATACATAATTAGGTATATAAATATTCTTTTGATTTTTTTTATACTAATTTGATAACTATTACAAGTTTATAAGCCATTGTGTACATTGTATTTGATCTTCTTTTGTTTCCAATTTGCATTTGTTGGATATGCCCCTATGGATCTGCAAATGGGATTTGAAGAGACACTCATACGCCTAAAGAATTTGCAGACCTCATCGTAACAAATGATACAAACTACTGAAACGACTAGTTCACTACATATCAACAAACGCCTCATGTTGATATCATTACGACAACCAATTTGCATGTAAAGGATTAAACATGCGGCAACCAGGCGTGACCACCTGTAAAGAATCCAAACACTTCAGTCCAAAAACCCTTGAACTTCACCTCTAGTTCAAAAATAAATTATGTTTGGGTAATATGTCCAACATTAGCAACGATCGACAGTGCGAAGTTAATCTTTGTGATAGACTTGATTCCATTTTTGTAAATGATCTAAAGCTCTTTAGATAACAAGACTAAAACCTGTTCTATAATCGAGATAAGGAAAATTGAGGTAGATACACGCAAACTATGTTTTTTAATTCTTTCTCCAATCCTGAAAAGATGTTCGAATAATGTCTTGGCGGAAATCACCGTCTACATCGAAAGGCGGGATCGCACACCAATCTCCCTCGGGTGGATTCGTGAGTGCGTCTCTCGAGTCGGGTCCCATCTCCGATAAACGGTCGTGAGACAGTAGTGTTGTGTTTGGAGATCGTGGGCCCCGGCCCGTGGGTAAATATCTCCGGGAGGGATATCTCTCAGATCGGGGATCGGCAATTTCTTTCGTGCTCGGAACTTTCGTGTCCGAGGGTGCGTGAAGAAGTGAGAGGGTTCGATCGAAAGAGAAAGACCGAGAGAGAGAGAGGGAGAGAGAGAGAGAGAGAGAGAGAGAGTGAGAGAGAGAACCAAAGGTGGACAGAAGAATGGAGCGAGAAAGAAGACGGATCAGTCGTGCGTTTCCGTCTTATTCCAGGCGGAATCGAAACAGTACGCCCTCTGGATACACCGTTCATTTATAAGCGTTCATAAACTAAATGACTTCTTATAGATTTTATCTTCTCTAAAACCCACTGTGTTTTAAGAAAATTTAATATTATATTACTAATTTTTTGCCACTAAAACTTGCACAGCTTAAAGAATGTTACGTCCGTAAAAGACAAGAAAAGACGGTAGAATGGTTTTTATAAAAGAATTAGAAAACAGAAATAAAACTGATAATGGAGAAATGGTCGAAAAACGATCAACATCTTTTTTCTAGGCTGGTAGTATGGTCATTTCGTGTTTCTTTAATAATTAACAACGACATGTGAAATTATAAAACAAAACATAATTGCATAGTGAACTGATCTGAACTATTCTCCGCGGTTTATGTTTGCTTAAGTTATAAAATTTTGTTATAATATAAAAAAGTAAAGTAATTTTTGTCATACAGGAAGGGATCCAAGAAAATCCAACCCTTTTGGGTATCGTGAGACGAGGAGTCAAACCACTCTATCACACATTGGGCAAGCAAGTGAAAATTATTTACAGTCATTTTTAAATGTTATAATTATATAAATATTTTAATGGGAGATGACATTTTGATAACACAATAGAGAAAAATAAAAACAAATGCTACTGATGAAAAATAAAAAACCTAATTCTTTTGGAAATGAAGCGAACATTTTCAAAGGAGTCGGCAAAGTGATGAAAATTTACAATTTATATTATGCGACTTTTAAGATTTAAAATGTAGACTGAATATTTAAAAACACTTCCAAACGAATATTTAAAGCTTTTGGACTTGATTGTAATGTATGTATTCTATTTGTTAAGATGTTTTAGATGGAATGAAAAAGTAAGTCAGATTGATTTATAGACATTCTAGAAAATATGTGAACGTTTTAATAGATGAAAAATTCGTAAGTATGTACTTATCGTTAAATTTTTTTAACATGTAATATTATAAAACGGGCTTA
This sequence comes from Cimex lectularius, assembly GCF_000648675.2. Taxonomy (NCBI): domain Eukaryota; kingdom Metazoa; phylum Arthropoda; class Insecta; order Hemiptera; family Cimicidae; genus Cimex; species Cimex lectularius. Next base: position 122,611 of record NW_019392978.1, on the reverse strand, counting down.
ATCTAGTAAATCATTTTAATAGTTTTGAACACAAACAAAAAACACGCAAGAAACACCGTTCTTTTGAATACAAACATAATGTTGTTCGAATTTTTTGAAAGACGCAAGTTTTCAGTAAAAAAAAGCACAGCTACCCTGAAATTTAGGAATATTTAAACCTATGCTATATGGTAAAGTTTGTAAGCTGTCAAGCTATGCGTAATGCATGAGTAGGATATTCACAAGATATCATCCAAGAAAGCGTAATACTTTTAATTCATACAAAGGTAATGACGTTCTAATTATTAGTCAAAACTAACAGATAATTATATGTAAAGGTTTAAAAATATTACAGAAACCTTCCATGGAGACACATTAGCATTTCCATAATTTTAAAATAATATTATGAAACTCGATTTTTCATTTTCTGGTTTTTACTATTACTAATTTATATAAGCTCGAATTTGCACATGTAAATACAAACAGCGCACATATGCACTGATGCCTATCACTTCTCGCAGTTCCCCGGAAATTCCAGCTTTTGGATTTTCCATGAATTTCCATAATTTTACCTTCACGCATACCTTTTACATTATAATAATTCGGTGCAAATTAAACCGATAGGCATAATTAATTGTTAACGGAATTTAATTTTTTAAGGAAATTAAAACGCGCGTACAACGATCATCAAAACTTAATGTAACTGGGACCCGATGACTTTGTGAACAATAACGTAAAACAAGAAGATAATATTTTTTTAACTTCATTTGTTTTCTCTGTTTTAACCAAACAATTTGAAAACTCCATTAATTTGTAAATTGCTTTACAATGAACACTGAAAAACAACAGATAATGCAAAATAAAGCGGGAAAGTTATAGAAAATATAATTGATATAGTTTTAGTTTAAAAATTGTGCTGAAAAGAAACTATTAGTAACTCTTGCCCATTCAGAAGTTAAAAGAGAATTTTTTTCAGAAGTAAATAAGAAATAGTATTAGAGTTATTTAATTTCCTTTGTCTTATCCTTTGTTTGAAGTAATAGCTTAATAAAATTTTGAAAATTTCATATATTCTAAAATTCATTCCCACGTAGACATAAAGGTTTACCATACTCATATTATTTTGATTTTGAAAATAATATGAAACTCGATTTTTCATTTTCTGGTTTTTACTATTACTAATTTATATAAGCTCGAATTTGCACATGTACACAAACAGCGCACATTTGCATTGATGCCTATCTCTTCTCGCAGTCCTCCGGAAATTCCAGCTTTTGTAATTTACAATGAATTTCAGCTCCCGCAGCAGTTCCTAAATCCAAGCCCACTCACTCTTAAATACATTATTTTTTATCCACTTACTTAGGGTATGGCGTACTTGATTTCTACCCATCACCCTTTACACCTATATTTAACTAATTGAGACACACTACGCATTCATGCTAATAACATACACTAGAGTACACAACAATATACAATAAAAGTACAATATCCAAGAATACATAATCCGAAAATCGGACAGGACCGGCGGCATTCCTACACGCTCTTTATATGGAGCGAAGGAGTCAACCTTGAGCTTATCACTTCTCTCAGTACACCTTCAATTCCAGCGTTTGTAATTTAAACTAAATCGAGAATCTCCTACATCGGGTGTTGGCAGTCCTCGGACTATATACGATGAAACAACTCTGTTTCCTCCAAGAAGATGGACCCAGATATTCGCTGCCATCATCAAGCATAATTCTCATATCGGGTGGCATTCCTATGCGCTCTCTATTTGGAGTAAAGGAATTGCAATCTTAAATTGGGTGGGACACGTTGAGCAACCTTTCTCTGAATACCGGACGCATACGCGGGCTTTGACCCAAAAGTAAATGTCTGGTGTTAACCTCGCATGATCTCTAGGACCTCTCTTCTTTGAATCAGATCCTCCGAGGGCCACCCATCGACCGTGCTCTTGATTCGTGAGAGCTTCTATGTCGATCCGACCCACCGATTGCCACTTTCTCTTATTCATGTTGCAGCATGCATTGAAGTTGTAGCGTCAGAGGGCCGGATCGCGAAGGTTATGTCCGGAGGATGGGACGTCCGGGTAACCTGGACAACAACCACCGATTTGCCGAGACGTTCCAGTCCGCGGTATCTCTCTAACAAGAACACAACGAGAAGGTTACTGTTTTTGATAGTGTATAAATAGAACCCAATAGGTCACATACAATGCCCTATAATCACACAAAAGTACTATTTTAGTATTGTATAATAGCATTTTTTCGTTTGAAATTGTAACAAATAAAATCAATACAAGCTGTTTCTTAGGTTCTATCTTATTGTCACAAATTATTCAATTTCCTTTTTAAGTGAACTTTTTCCAATAATAGTTCTTTTATGCTATCCCTGTGGACATTAAAAGGAATTAGTGTTCTATTATTCTTTGTAACTTTCAATTTTAATTTTTGTTGGCTTTCCTATTTTTTACAATTTCACTTGTTTTCTTAACAAGGGTTAAGTTATATATTTTTTAGCATAAATAAAATATAATTTGTCTTAATCTGTGGCCTAGAAGAAAAAATATCTTCCTGGTTGTTTATAAGCAAGGTTTATCAAGGAATTCAAAGGCACATATTGATTTTCCGTTTAAATGTTATATAATATTCCCATATTATTTAGAGATCGTGAGATGCGGTCTGGTCTCACGACCTCTAAATAATCATTAATTAACGGTCACTAAACACACACATTCCTTTATTTTTAATCTGTTTAAAATATTTCTTCTCTGTGTGCTGATGAAGCAATTATGTCGTAAATATATTTTTGTGACCTGAAGACAAGAATTAATGAACAAGTTAAGACGTGTGATTGTATTTTAAAATGAAACAGCGATTAGGATGTTTCTCAGAGAAAAAGTAAAAGAAAGACGATTTTCCTTATTGCCGACAGAGAACGAAAAATATTAATTTTTTTTCTCAAAGGAAATTAAAATTTCTTTTATTTTTAAAACTTGAAGCTTCAGCTCGTATTACTGTAAATTAATTTATATAATTGCATGTGAATTCCTGCCCGTCCGTTTGTTCTTTTCGAATTCAATACACAAGACAGTGCGGATGCAATAATTTAAAAAAAAAATGGAATTAATTATTTTCGTTTTGTATCTTGCAGATGAAAAGATAAAAGTTTGTTTCGTTCGTTTTAAAAAACTGTTGCTTACTGAACGGTATAAAAAACAGCATGTAATTTAGCTGAACAGCCATGTTTGTAAAATCTATTGTAGTAATCAATAAACAAAAATACATTGCCATGAACATTGATTGGTGATGAATCAATACATGTCAAATTTGTGAAGTTTAAAGCTGTAGGAATTTTAATATTGGGCTTCGCCGTGTTTGTATTCTGGATAGGACCCTAAAGGTTAGTACACACTCGTAGATATAATCTCGCGACTGTCTATAGACAAATCGCCCTTTTTGTCTGTAGACTGTTGCGGTTCAAATCCTAGATGATATATAACCTTTGTCACGTCCACACCTGCACCCTCAGTTAAACTAGTTTCCGCATTAACATGACGAATGAGATAGCGGCATGCGGCTTTGCTGCTCGAGCAGTTTTAATTTTTGAACAAAAAAGGAAAATTAAACATAAACGTTGGTGGACAAGATAGTTTTAGCAGACGGTTATATATTTGTATTGTCTCTTCAAGAAAAATTAAAATTAGAAGATAATTCAGATTTGAGAAATTTCCCCTGGCTAACCATCACGAATTGTGAAAATTTGATACTTATCTTTGAAAATAAAATATGCAAGCAAGAAAAAAGATTCAGAGCAACCATTGCAGCCTCCACACTACGAAATTTTGCACAACATGTCTCAAATTTTCCATCCGAGCTGGGAGACCATAGACTTGCGATTTTTGTCTACAGGTAATTGCAAAACAAGCGATTTATTCCCGATTTGTCACACGAGTTGCTCGATTTTGTCTACAACTGTGTACTAGTCTTAAGAGCTATGAAATTATTAGTGGCGCAGGGAGGAGAGATAAACCAGGTGTGGGCAGAAAAGCTACCCGAATCGCCCCCCTGATTACTCCCCTCCGTCATCATTTGGTGGATAATGGAAAATTAAAGAATAATGAGACATCCCACTATCAACATAAAATAATGTTTGAAGCCCCGAAAAGATGAATGTGATGAGTATAGATGCCAGACCCCTTTTTACAGGCGGGTTCAAAGCGGCAGAGGACGTGGGGTGTGCCGTGTACATGGAGGAAGAAATTAAAAATTCGCCACTCCTTCCCGCTGCGAGTGGATACGCGGCAAAACTAAACCTCATTTCCCTTGCACTGAGCGTCAGAAAAAGTCAAAACCATAAATCTTCTCCGACTCGCTCAGTGCGGTCCAGAAGGCGCAGGAGAAGAGCCTCCGTGGACGCCCTAATTAATAAAATAAAGTAACAACTAAGAGGGATCGACACAGATGGGAAGAAGGTCGTGTTGGCGTGGGTTTAATTGTAGAAGGTTTCCATATGTAGGAAATGTTTTGTCATATCCTCAGACGTCTGGTAGTCTGGGAGCATGGGAGTGGGCACAGTTCGCTGTTCCAGTACCGCAGGGCTATAGGCATTTTTAAATGAATATAGTGTTTGTTTGTGTTGTGTTTATGCTAAGTTATTAGAATGAATGTCATTTAATAGCGTGAAGGAAGCGGTTGTTGTGCCCGCCACAGGGGAAATTAGTTCATTGGAATGAATTTGTGACGTCTGGAGAGTAAAAATAACTTATTAACGAGAATGGAGTGATATATGTACTCTTTTTTGTCTATTTGTAGTTGACAAGCTAAGTACAAAGGAGAGGCTAGTATCTAAGATATCTACGTAGTATACATATTAAAGCAGAGTCAGCAACCAGACAGAGACGCCCAAATAGGTGTAGTTTAAAACAACATAGGAGTGAAATAACAAAAATAGCATGAAAATACGTAGAGGGCCGGCGATGACTTCAGCTGTGTGTCGGCCCATAAACCTCTCCCACTTTATTGGACTCTGGGCTAGTCCATTAAAAATCATTTCATCAGTTTTTAAATTAAAATTAATAGACGTACTTTTTATTTAGTTTTCTTAATTTAAATCCATCGTCCCTTAACCAAAATTCGAGGACTGTAAAGTTTGTAGCAATGGTATGTAGCTTCCCTTAAAATAAAGTTACGGTCACCCTTGCCTACTGTAGGCATACCTTACTATTCACCAATTTCTGTACAATGTTGATCGACCCTTGGTTTTAAGGGTTATTTTGACCGACCCACATCAGCCATTCCACGATTTAGTTCATAAAGTGAATCTTTACTTTATAAATAAGAAATAATATTCTTTCTATAATGTTTTTTAAATTTATAACAGCATTATTATAAATTTCATCGTCACCTATCATAATGATAATTATTCCCTAATAGTCAGCCTCGTGAGTTGAGGGTTTCTTTGGAAAAACAATCCTCTTTCAGCTAGTTTTTAGATAAAATATGTAATAATTGTAGTAATTGAACTACGCAACAAGGAAAAGCTGCTGATTTCTATATTATTTTATGTTCAGGCTGTCTAAGTACATGTTTAATAAGACAAAGTCTTTTACGTTATCTTCAGTCCTTTTACGGTCCGTTTGTTTTTATTCTGCCATATATCTTAAAGTTTAAATTGTACCAATTTCATCAATCCAATTATAGAAAAGATTAGCTACTGCGGTGGGAACAATGTAGATTACAAGCGAATAATCCTATCAAGTAAAAACCGAAGCTTTACATCATTTTACGGATAAAAACAGCTCCTTTTTTCTATAAGGTTTTAGTTCTGAGAGATCATTTGAGAGAAGTATGAAGTGTAGGTAAAAAGAGGAGCCGGAAATGAAAATGGGTCAAGTACGGAAGTGTGAAAAACAAACCTTGAAGCCGAGGGTGAAATAGCGAATGGCCGGTTGAAATTTCATCCGGGCTTTTCACAAATATTAAGACTTCTATTTTCTAGACGAGCTTTAGTTATAGAAACCCACTGGCACCCATTGTTTAAATTTACAACTAGCAATAAAAATATGGCCTTAAAGTAAAAAAAATATATATACTTTAATGGATAAATTCTTTATTATTGACATTATCCACCTGATTTTCACGAAATTCGTACCATATTCAGATGATAAGCTAATAATTAATCCACATATGTATTTAATAATCATAATTGAATGTATTTAAATTAATTACAATTTTTATCTAAGTTCTTGGTTGAAATGAAAAAGATAGCGTCACGAGCGTCGTTCGAACCCACGATTCGGTTCAATACGCCGGAGCTCTTACCAACCAGCTACCATGACTTCGATCCACTCGGACACCAACTCGTCATCCTCCGTGGCTACTTCATAGGCCGCCGAAAATCGAATCCTGACTACACGAGATTTGAAAATTTGGCAAAAAGAAGGAAAATTCGAAAGGTTGTAGGTTGAGACGAGGAGAAAAAGCTCAAGTGCTAAAAAGCAGTGGAGTTTTTAGCCGAAGATTGTGAGTTAAATTAATTAGTGTTAAGTTATTACATTCCGAACCTAATTGATTAAATTTACTAATTTTAAACCAACAATCTGTTCTTCATGTATATGGTTTCTGAAATTGGAAAATGGATTAAAACTTATTACTGTGAAAAAAATATAGCATAAATTGAGTTAAGCTATATTATGTTAAAAATAATAAAAATGATTGTCCCTAATTCAACATTTTCACACCCCAACTGCCACCCATAATGGATCAACAATTATTAATGTTTAAGATTAAAAAAAAATCGATTCGAGAGTTAAATTAAATGTATTTTATATTTCCAACAAATTATTTGAAATCATAGAAGTGTAGTACACCGTATCAATGATTTATAGCCATTTAGAATAGAGATCGTTGACCCTTGAACATGGATTCTGCCATCAAGAAATCCATCAATTAATCAGCATTGATGGGAATTAAACTGTCTCTCTTTCTCACTTCTCCATCTCTCTGTAACAATATTGGCCAAATAATTTCATATTATATTACCAATTCTTAGATCATTCAACATTAAGCATCTATCGTAATGTAAAAATATACTATTAGGAAAACGGTAAGATAAATTTACATTTTATTAAATAGTAAAACTAATACTTTTAGATTTTTGAAATTGTATTATTTTTTGTTTATACATTTTTTTAAATTGTTAATACTAGACGGTTAGTTAAACTTAAACAAACTATATTAACTAATTTTGTAATTATTCCAAGTTCTGTTGAAATAATTTAATGACTTTGTGGACTAACTAGATTTCCTACATTATTATTAAATAAAAAAAATCTAAAGCTTATCTCATAATTATTGGTATATTATATTATTGGTAATATCTGTAAATTTTAAAGTTGTGGTATTTTCTAGATTTTACGATGCCTACAGGGTTCTGCTAAAGATAGTGGCGATGCCGAATTTTGATATCAACGTAATTAGATGAGCTTTATCTTGATCAACTTTGAGTTAATACAAAATTCTTGTATTACACTTTTCAAATTTTGAAGTTAAAGTAGGTCATTATGCTGTTTATCGGTAAATGTTCAAATCTAAAAAGTTGTTTTATAAGCTCTATCCAAGAAATGATAATAAAATTTAATAACAATTAAATAACTTGTTTTTAGTTATTACATTGTTGTAATAGGAATGTAATGTACCTGCTTGACCAGGGATCAGGGATCACGTACGCAGACAAGTCAATGCCAAAACCACGCCCTGCACCATTGCAAAATTATTTTTGTTTATATATAATGTGATTCTTTTTAATTTATATATATTAAATTATCAAAATTTACAATTTTCCAGCTGGGCGTTTCTGGGCGGTAAAGGACCATCTTAATTACACAAAAACGAAAGTATATTTCTTCCATATTCTCTATTGTTCCATTAATTTGCAGTAATAATGCAAAGATTAAATTTATTCAATGATAATTTTGTGAAATTTCCAATAAATTCAGTTTATCATAAAATTCGACGACAAAATAATTTAAGGTCGTGCAATCAAACCAGGTGACCAGAACTCACAACCTATTTAGAAAAAATTCTATAATTTCTGGTTTAAAGTAAGTTTGTGCTCTCTAGATATGTATTATGGCTCAAATGTATGTACTTTATTTTCAAAACTCGAAAATATACTTGCTTTGTGTAAAAACCGAATTAGCTACTACTATAATATTATAGATACAAGCGTGTGCCATTAGGGGCGTCGGTGGTCGCAGCGGTTTAGGTGTTGACGGGGCGCTCATCACTGTAAGATGCCTACCTAACCATGGCCCTGCATTCGAACCCGACGTACTTATAAATGGGCTTGTTTTTACATCGGTACTCCGAGGGTTCATATAACCTCGTAATTGAAAGCGGTCGTAAAATGGAAAGAATAAAAGGGTGTGCCATTTTTCTTCATAATTATCGGAATAGGGATAGCAATAAAACAGGTGGCCACAAGGTCTGAGAAACTCTATTACGCTCATTTATTAGTGTAACTCACTGGCCAGCTTCAGATTGTTTATCATCATGCTTGCCGCTTTTCATCTCCTCATTGCAAGAATCTACACATACATAGACCTCACTAAAGCATAAGATTTATTCTCCTCCTCTTCCTGGCAGTATTGGCACATTGTTTCTTCTGTCTTTTCTTTCAAAATTCCTTTATCAAGAATAACATCACAGTCCACCTACATTTTCGCGAACGTTGATATACCAATCATTCAGCAACTGCAGTTGATTATATAGTTCAAAAAGCTTATCATTATGGCCTGTAATGACTCTTCTTTAAAACAAGTCTTTATTTGGAAAAAAGTAATGAGTAGTCGTAAACACCATGCCAAACTAGCCAATTGTGGAGCGTTAAATTTTGTACATAGATTACTTAGTAGTACTAGTAGTAGTAGTTTTAAATTACAATAGAGGCCGATAATCCGTGAGTGGTATTGTACAAATACAGGATTAGTCTAGTTTTTATAGCTGAATAGGGACTTGTTAAAGATATTGTTTCCAGCTTTGAAAAGTATGTTCCAAAACTAAATATCCCTACACAGATTATTTTTAACATGTTGAACCCAGTTTTTGTTTTCTATTTGTATTAATAAGTTTAAATATAAATATGTTAATATACTCACTTAAATCAATGACGTATTTTCTTTTAATTAAATTAACATGTATGTTTAGTTTACAACAATTATTCGAAAGAAGAACTTGCCACCCCAATATCCTTTTTCTGGTTTCAATAGTAATTAGAAGACATATTGTTCCTTAAATATATAGTATGGGATTAAATGTAAGAAATTGTTGTACTTGGATACAGACGTAAAAGCCTCTTTAGCGACCTTATGAACAATCATTTATTTCAAAATGTTTTTGGTATATAGTATTAAATTTCAAGCTTAAAAAAAGATCTGGAACACTTATGAAGATCGTTAGTTCTCCAATCGTATTTGTGCATTATTCTCCATAAATTTTTTTCAACAGTTTTTTTTATATTAGGCAAGCCCTTATAGATAAACATAAAAAATTGAACGATTTTGTTTTGTAGAGTTCATAGATTAAATTCAATAAGCCCCCCACCAATTTACCAAGAAATTAATTTACTTTTGCTGTGAACAGTACTTTTTATGTGAACATATTGGTTCTGTTTTTGAAGTTGTTTGAGAACTTTACTACTTTACTAAACAATACTTCCCTACGCTAAACACGGATAATTTGTCTGTTTTGTTTTTGATTTTCAGCATTTGTGAAGTACAAAGGGAGAAATATCTGTACGTGGTCTTTGGTTTGAAAGTATTGTAAGAACCTTTTCTTGACAGCATTGAGAATTTTTAGTAAATATTTATAAGGCCGTTGTAGAGTAAACACAAACAGCGGTTTTTTGGTTGGTAGGGAAAGCTGTATTTGAAAATAGAAGGAAAACGTGTTTTTTTAATTATCTTACAATTTTTGCCTGGGAATAATATTTATTATCCCATATTTATGCTGGATATCATATTACTCTACTGTTCCTAATAAAAACTTTATTTTTATGGAATTGTTATTTTATAAAATGTTTCACCTTAGGTTTATACTTAGGTGTTAAAATAATTAGCCACAGGGAAAATTTCAATTTTCTTTTTATTTTGAAACCATTTATAATTTTTGACTCGTTTCGTCCAATTTTTAACTACATGTATTTTAGATGTGAAGAATGGCGACAATTTTTGGACATAGAACAAGGTTGAACAAATGATCGTATACATTGGCTCTTCCTCCCTATGAGCTCGTGGAATACATTAATGAATACAATTAAATAAGGTTTTTAGTTAAGATAAAAAAGTAAGTGTCACCTGCGGGATTCGAACCCACGACTTTCGGCTTGATACGCCACTACTCTACCACTTTAGCTATCGTGACTTCGATCCATTCGGGCACTAACTTCTCATCTCAACCCACCTTTTGACACTGACGTTTTTATCTATCTTTTGACTTTTTGATCCAAGAATCGTCAATTTATTCCTTGTGATGCGATAATCGGTTCTTAATTTTTCTTGTCAAGAAAATGATGAGGATTTTGTATTTTGAAGGAGAACAGGCGGATTCAGAATGGGCGTTGAAGTTTAGAGCAAATTTGTGGCCTCCGTTTTGAAGGAAAGAAATTTCTAACGCTTCCCTTATCTCTTGTCAAACGTTGTTCCAATCCAACTGGTTCGAATGATTCATGACTATTGCAAAGTTTCGTTTGCGCTTTGGGATTTTCTCATCTCAAAATTAAATCTTTATTTAAGTGGGAAAAGAATGGAAGCAGAGACGCAATCTGGATCGAGCGATCCTATCTTTTTAACGCCTACCGGATTCATGGTTGTGCTGCGATGTCTGGCCTTGTTTGTGAAGGCTTTATCGCTCTATCAGAAGAACGCCTATTTGTGGAAGAAGGAAAGGTATTAAGAGAGAGCTACCTTGTTTCGGAACGTAAATCCTTTAACGACCTATCGGAAACTCTGAAACCGACTGTCTGCACAGCCTACAAAATCAACGATAGAAGAAAAGCCGTGTATTGACCTTTCTTGCTTCTTTTAGAAAATCTAGCTGTTTTGATACATGCAGGGCGCATGATAATCGTGTGCTACAACGTCTTATTGATTTGGTGGCATTCGTATGTTGACTTGACCAACGGCCACTTACTACAAGACATGAGCTTTTAACACAAGGAAAAGTTTCATTTTTTCACACTTTTTGTAATGATTGATTGTAGTCATTAATATACCCATGACTTAAAAAAATACCACTAAATAGAGCATTACTAGGACAAAAAGGAGTCAGCAATAGTAACTAATTTATTTGACCGATGGCCCCAAGAGTAATCGACTATAAAAAGCACTTATTTTTACAATGGCGGTATTCGCGATGTTTGTAAGATGTTAACCCCTGTCAACTCGCATGGAGAAATGGCCAGCAAGATCGTGGACGCCCTCTTCTTTTCTTACCGTGTTAAACGTTAATTTTTCCGCAATGCTGCGCGTGGCGATTGGTAGAACCAAAAATAAATCTATAACAGTCCTTGAAGGCTTGTTGTTATTGGTTTTGGTTTTGTTTTGTGTTAAACTGTAAGATGCCAGAAGTTAATAAAAAAATTAATCAACTCTTTCATCGAAATGCTATTTATGCACTCGAAAAGTACTAACAAATGACACGCTTCAATGCGTGCCTACATACCTAACTTGTATCCTAATGTCTAACAGCCTAAAATTTTATAGGATAGGGGATATATCTATTATGAATGAGAGTATAGGGACAGGACAGAACTTAACAAAAGAAATGTATAGAAATGATGAATGATGGAGTAAGTACGGTGTTCAATCCTTTTTTAAAAAAAGCTAGTTCTTACTAACAGTTAACAACTACAACTAATAAAGAAATGTATTGGTCTGATTTAATTAATGCGTATTTAAGAATAAAAATACGTGTAAACAAAAAACAGCTGTTAAATTCATGGCTGCCATGTTGGTTACCTACGCCCTGACGGATAGCAATGTGACTACATTTTCGACCTAACATCTAACATTGGCCCTGGCCTGTTAGATCGAGCAATGTTAACGAGCCGATTCTTCCAAATCTACGTCATCATTTTTCTCGATCTAACAGGACCTAACAGAGTTAACAGGGTTAACACAAGGTCATGGAATACCCCTAATATGTTTACATGTATTGCATGTTTTACATATATATGACTGCCAGTCAATAAACTGTAGTGTTATTTGGTTACTCATTTATATACTTACTTATCGCAGTCCTCCAAGTTTTGTGTAATTTACAACAAATCACTGGCTGTCTCAAGGGTTACCCAACCCCGGGTGTTGGCGGTTCGGGGTGACACCTCGGACTTAACAATCCAGCCACCGACGTTGGGCTGCAGGGGCTATCAACAGCTATCAAGAGCTAGCTTTCATACGTTCTTTCCTATTTACTAGTCCTTCAGTTAGGGTAGTGGCGTAGTTGATATTCCTCCATCAACATCCATTCTTACACCTTTTATATGCGAAAATTATAACTAAATAATTATATAACCGATGTATTGCAGGTAGATGAGTACCAATTTCAGTCATCGTCCTCTCGCACTACACTTCAAGCTAAAATGCATTCCGCATCCATATTCACAAAACGAGATGTACACATAAAACTGCCCTGATAGATGTTATAGGATATAGTTATTGGTTTATTACAATTTAAAAAAGTAAACATAATTGGTTTTGTTGTTAGACAGTTATAAAACAACACAAATAAATTAAATTCCTCCTTTACAGAGTGAAAAGCGACTATTTTGCCAACCTATAAGTAACAGAATTACATCTATACACAGTAAAACAAACCTGTTTGTTTCCTTTAAAAATCGGAACAGGGGTCCTAGATACTCGCTGCCGAGTGCAAGAACAATTGTCATATCGGGTCGCATTCTACACGCTCTCTATATGGAGCAAAGGAATGGTACCGCTTTCTTCCTGAAGTAAGACACATTGAACAATCTTCCTCTACGCACGGACACATACGCGGGTTTTGGCCGAGAAGTAAGTGTCCGTGTGTCAACCTCCCGTGGCCTGTCGTTAATCGCGTGAAGAAGACCCTTCTTCGAGACAAGTTCGAGGGCCGCATAAGATAATAATGTTTTATAGCCTATATTCTACAATATATTGACATATTTATTTTTTTGTTTTATTTTTAATCGACCTATCGACAGTGTCCTTGTTACGCGAGAGCTTAGCTCGTAGAAATAGTGTGAGGTGGAATGAGTAGTGCAATTCATTTTTTTGGAAAAGTTAGTTCTACTCACAGAATTGTTTTAGTTTTTTAGCTGCATAAAACTTCTGTGAGTAGAATTATCTTGCCCTAAAAGTTAAAGTTGAGTCATTTAATCCTGTCATTTCTCTGTACCTGCAACCTGTTGAACATATTACAAAACAATTTTTATTCATCTAGATTATACAAAGTTTATACGATTTTTAATCTCTGTGGAATAAATAGTCTTTCTTGTTTTCGTTGTATATAGAAATGATGAAATGTGTATCACCAACCTGTTGAACTTATGAATAAAATTTTTTTCAGAAGAACACTATATAAGTTCCACAAGAATGATAACGTTTACTACCTCGTTAAATATAACTGTTTATGCTGCCTATCTGTTTTGACGATTTTAATTACACTTAGAATAAATACTTGATTTAATCAATCGAAGGATGTTTAACTTTTCTTCTGGAAATAAAGCCTTTTTAAGAGGTCCCGAAAATTCTAGTCAGATGAAAGGCATTAATAAAATTAAACATGCAAATGAACACTACTAGTTAAGGCACAATCTCCGAAAAGGGGTAATGGCGTCAGATGAGTCATTAGATCGCTTTTCGTGCCGAATCTCTATCCGTCTCGTTTCTCCTTGCCTCTTTCATTCTGGCACGGAGATTTCTTCGTTCTCCGTCTTCGTCTGCAGTTTTCAACCTCTTATCTACGACTAACGATCCGGAACACGATGCAGTCAGGATTCGCTCTGCGGTTCGCCATTCCAAGTTTGAACATCGACCGACCACGGCCAAATTTCAAACCAACGTCCTAGACTGGCAATTGGGGAAACCCTGCTTTCAAATATGATAAAACACCTTTATAATTAGATTAATTAATATGTGCTAAGCGTTTCAGAGGGGCCATAAAATACTTGGTAATATCTCAATTAAAAAAAAAGCACAGTGTGTTAACTTATTAAAAACGCACAGCAAGCGTTGATTTTTTTGGTTTTTTGGGACTAATAATGAACTTACATCTTATAAATGTTTTAAGACAGTATAGCAAGTATATTGCTTGGAAATACATATACTTTTAGTTGAATATAATGAATATATCTCCAATTATATGTTTTCCAAGCAATATACTGATTAAAACTTGATATATATATATATATATATATATATATATATATACCGTACATACAGAATAGTTTTAGAAAATTTGTGCCAAAAAGGAGAAAAAAAATACAATTACAACGCTCCTCATCCTGGACCGACTCATGGGATGGGAAACGTACAGTCTAAATCGTCTAAATCAAATCTAAGCTTTTCATTAGATAGTAAAAGAAGCAGTGCTTTTTACTTAATCGACAAATTTTTCTTTGAATTGTGACGCAACTAACAAGTTTTATCGACGAGAGGAAGCGAATTCCGCGACGAGCTAGGGGAATAACGATTTTCTCATTTCCTAGAACTCACGCATAATTATACGCCTGTGGAATGACTAAGGAGAAATTCCGCGGCCTTGTGCGAATTAGCCGAAATGTCCACAGCACCCAGTATATGCTAGATGCAGAATAAAATTTTTTTGGAGGGTGCCTCATTAACGTTATGTGGATGTTGAGCATTTAGTTCTCAAAATCCTTTCTTCATTGGAATTTAGCGAATTTTTATATATATATATATATATTTGTGTGTGTGTGTGTGTGTGTGTGTGTGTGTGTAAAATTGTATTTTTTTATGCTTGTTGGCACGAATTTTCTGAAACTATTCTGTTTCATTATGGCTGGAGACATAATTACGAGGACCTGAAAATTTTGCAATGCAAATCTATCCTTTTTAATTGCTCTCTACTTGCCTAACTGTGCTAGGATTCTTTCTAGTTGTCGAAAGTTAGGTCACATCGAATTACCTCTCCTCTGTGATCTTGTCGAAAGCGAAGTAAAACGGACCAGAGGCGATCAATTTCAATCAACCCGTTGTCAACGGCTTATCTACTCGGGGTGCTACTATTGCTATTTTCTTTATCTGGATGCAAAGTTGGCACAACCGTGCCTTTTAACAGAAATAAGAATAGAAATAAAAGGACGAGAACAACTTCATCCTCCCGATCCGACAACATAAAATTCAAATTGATATTAATTCCGTAAGAGACCGCGTATGCGATATAAGTTATAAATTGGGTATAGGCTTTAAATTCTGCAACACGTTGAGTTTAATTTCTTTTGCCGCCAATATTTTTATAGGGTTATTTTTGGGAAAAAACCCTCGAAACACGTAATATCACGTTTAATTGATTAATTTAATTTAATCATTAACCAAAATGATTATTTGGAGATCGTGAGATGCGGTCTGGTGTGAGTCGGTTTAGAAAAACATTTTCTGTATCATGCCAACGTTTCGATCTTTATTGAGATTCAGGGTCATTCAAAATCTTCAGGGCTCATAGTGTTTCTGAAGATGATCTCAATAAAGATCGAAACGTTGGCAAGATAAAGAAAATGTTTTTCTAAACTTACATCACACCAGACCGCATCTCACGATTTCCTAATAATCAACTAACGTTCACTAAAAACCACACATTAACCAAAATGTTTTGTCATTACTCTCCAGGTTAGCGGAATACGAATAAGAGTTTAACTATTCCTCATAGCAAGATACTCATTAATGTATAATTTTTGAATGATGTTTTTGAAGATGAATTCGTCGGTGCAAACGGTTTTCATTTTGAAGCACCCGTTCTCATGTTATTTGCAAACAACAATTTCAAACATAGTTTGTTATACGTTATATAGACAACGATTTTTTGAGCAGCGAATTTATTTATCATTATATCATTGTTAGATCCAAACTGTTTTACTCGTGAGAAACTAGGCATAAAATAAAAATTTACATGTACCGGGGTTTTCTCAAAAACGCCCCAATAGTAACAACAATGTGGGGAATTGCCTGTATGTAGTTCTAAAAGCACAATAGGTTTGATCAACTAATAAAGCAACAAATCATCGCTTTATAGCATCTAAAGATGGTTAAAAATTTGGGTATTGCTTCACCCCCCTATCTCCCTTACGTCGCGACATCCTGCTTTGTACATTTCCAGTTAAACGCACATCTTTTGATAAAACCTAACTCTAAAAACGGGAGGATTTTTGTTCAAAACACAATTAGGAAATATAAATAATGTTTACTGTCAGGAAAATTAACAAGTACAGTCTACAAGGTTGCAGACATCCGTTTCCGGAATGTAGCCATCTTTTATAGCCCTGTGTGGATTTTCCGAAGAATGAGCTTGCCATCCATCAGATTTTAGTTCTTTTTTATAGTTAGTGATGTTAGTGTTTTATATTGTTTATATTAGTTACAGTTGTAAAAAATAGTCTACCCTACTGTAAATAATTTAACACCTGATGAACAATATTGTCTATGAAAATAATATAAACCTGATTTACAGAGCGGATAGAAATAGGATAAAAAAAGAGAGAGTTGGTTACCGTTAGATCATAAAAGGGCATAACTAAGCTGGAGATACAGTAAAACAAATGAGAAGGTTTAATGCGCGAGGAAGTAAAGAAAAAATGCAAAGCGAAGAAATAGAGGAATGGCGAATTTCAACCTAAAGTTCTCCGCTGTATCTTCAATGCTCCCTTCTATGTCACTAATCAAACGATCTTAAAATCCCTTTCGAGAAAGATCTTACCCGAACAAGCTTCTTCACATTCCACTATAAACTATCCCTACACTCTAACCCACTAGCCCTCTTTCCTCAAAGTCTCACCCTTACAAGCCTCCGCACCGTTTAAAACCTACCTAATTATGTAACCCACCTAATTAAATGAAAAGAGTTCCAGCACTGGTTGGTTTCTCTCCCTCTTCCTCTTGGTCTGACAGGTCTGTCAGATTTGTTTATAACTAAACTAGTTGCTCAATGTATATTTTGTACCTATAGCAATAAATTAAATTAAATACTTTTGAACTTTTACATGGTTTTCGATGTGCGAATGCTTTATTGCTGTTTATTATTTAAGTGTCTTTTTTCGCGCTTTCTGCCAGCTCGTCTCAATTTTGGTCAAATATCATCGAGATTTTGCGTGGGAAGTGTTGAATGGTTGGATGTCAATAATTGATTTTATGATAGCTTCGAGTCTCCTCTCTGTTGCATGATTGATGCACGATGCAATTTACAGTTCTTGTCTACAGTTTCAGGTGAATGAGTTACATCCATTAGGAGGTTAGGTCCATTAGGACGGATAAACCAATAGGGAAATAAACCTACAAGGTTTCATAATGGAACTTTCATTCACCACTAGACTATAATAATTCAGGGAACTATTATATTTATCTTGTTTTTAGTTTTATTTCAAAATAATTTGGCGAACTTTCAATCAAATGAACGACTAAATTTGTTAAATCATATGCAAACAGCTAGAGTTAAAAACAAAGGCGTGTACAACTTCCTGTGTGTGCGGTCTTTTGTTCGTCAGAGGTTGTCTATTACTACGTTGAGGAGCAAAGTAAATTTATTCTGTTTCTCTTGTGCTTGTCATAGAACAATGTTGTAACATTGTTATCAATAAATTAAGGAAAAATTTCGTACAATGTCTTTTCGCATGGATGTCAAATCCTTGCTAAACCCTCAGAAAGCAAATAATTAAGCCTTCTGCACTGTTACTAACATTATTTTTTTGTATATTGTTTGGTACACAGATAGATCTAGAACGCAAGAAGGAACGGAGTCAGAACCCACGGGAAAATACACCAGTTCCTTTTCAAGCTGAAGTCCATGCAATCAAAAGATGTACCGATCAAGATCAATTGGATTCAATCTGAATAAACGGTACAAAATTAAGAATATAGCTTTCATGTCAGATAGCCAAGCAGCCATCAAAGCGCTAAGCTCAAACACCATTAGCTCAAAAGTGTTGCTGGATTGCAAAACTAAACTAACAAATTAGGTATACAAAAAAAATCAGCCACTGCTGGGTTTCAAGACATGTGGGAGTAGAAGGCAACGAGAATGTGGATGCCCTTGCAAGAAGAGGGACTGCTATACCGCTGATAGGACCCGAGCCCTTCAGCTGGAGCATAAGAATGCACACTATCAATGAGCACCTCAGACAGAAGGATGAAAAGAAAATGAGGGAACAATGACACTCACTCATTGGACAAAAACAATCCAAGAATCTCCTAACAAGTTTGGAAGGAGAGAGGTAACAGTATGTATTAGAGGAAGGAGGAAAAAACTGCGAATCCTAAGAGGACACTGCAAACTAAATGGGCATATGAAGAAGATTGGCAACGCGGCACATGCTAATTCTACCATGCAGCTTAGGAAACACCAACACACCCACTAACAAACTGTGCTGCACTTGCCCGCAAGGAAATACAATAGAGGTATTCACGATCTTTGTGTTAACCCTGTTAACTCTGTTAGGTCCTGTTAGATGGAGAAAAATGATAACATAGACTTCTAAGAATCGGTTGTTAACATTGCTCGAGACTGCTCAAAAACGTCAAGCGTAAACAAAACAATTTATACATACGGTATACATTACCAATAATTCTTTTAACTTTGTACTTGTAAAACCAAATGTCAACCAGGTCAAATAGCGCTTTAATGAGCTATATCCAGAGATAACAAGAGCTAAAAGTACTGTCCGGTTAATCGATATTATTTGAGGACCTCCTTACAAAGTTGAAAACATGTGCAACAGTTAATTTACTATGAATTAAATTTAAATAAATAATTTGGTTCTGGTTTAAGAAGTCGAAGGAGATTTCGTATATTCGAAAAACAATGTTCGTAAATAGTATCTTTTTAAAATAATTTGAGAACGGTTGCAGTTTAGCATTGTGAGATTCATTACAAAAGGAGGACAAAGAAAATTTGTACTCAAAGTTACCGAAATTTACAGTATGTTTTAGTGTATGACCCTAATTAGGCCTGATTTATAACAAATTCAAGGTAATCTTGTTTCCCGGAAGAAACGTTATCAGTCTTGTTCGTTTATCCAAAGTGATTGGGAAACAAGGGCCTCTTGGAAGAAATCTTCGTTATCGTTTGTGATACCGCAGTGGAACGCAAAATATGAATCATCGATAAGGAATGACTCAAGACATTCCACCATCATAAACTCGGGCTTTATCCAGAAGGCATTGACGGCTGGAAAAACACAGATGCCAAGATTAGGCACGGTGATTTGGTGCATGTTTCGTCTGTAATGGATAAATGCATTCATGCCGGTAGGAAAGAGAAAATGTATCGCTGCAAACTATATATATATAAATGGTTCACATTTATCGTTGGGCATAGAGAAGAGGGCAGAACAAACAGTAAATCAACTATGCAAATAGCATTCGGAAACAAAACCTAAAGCCTCTTCAGAATTCTCGTCGGGCATGTACGAAAAGACAGGTCTGTAAGTGTGGCTGGTTACGCAATTTATACGTAATAAAATGTATAGTAGTCTTTTTCCTCTATATCACTAATTGCCGAATTTTTCTGCCAACGTTGCTCTAACTATTGTAACTATTTTTTTATTTTCTATCTTAGCAGGGATTTTTGAGCCGAAACGCACGTGACTGATCCTTCTTTTTTGCTACCTGCTGTAGTAAGCGTCATTAGAAGATCTCTATTCGCATAATTACCTTCACGTGTAATATTGTATCTTGCCACTTACGTGACTTTTCTTTGAAAATTAAGCATTATAGAAATGTTCTAAAGATATAGGCGTGGATAATTAGAGGAAAAAAGAAAAAAACAAAAATATTTATGGGGCAAAACTCACACTCTCTGGAGGAACTCCATAGTATTTTATTTTATTTATTACTTATATATCTTACATCAAGAGTCTGATACAATAGTGCAGCTATAAATGCGTACTGAATAAAGATCATGTTTACATAAATGATGTTTTATTAATAACCCGACTATCTGCTTCACAAGAATTGTTCTATAACTACTAAATGGATTTCATATGTATCATTCAATGAGTCTGCTAATTTTAATATCAACATTAAAGTTGAAATTAGCAAACTATTTCTATTTATTTACTTTATGATGTAATATTTTTACTCTAATTAATTTCTTTCTTTTATTAGTACAAGTATTTGTTAGAATTCGCAAGTATCCTGTACTTACAGCAAGTACTGAAATATATATTGAATTTAAAGTTCATTGGGATAATTATTTTTGGTTTAAATACATAAATATATACAATTTAACTTTACACTCGTTTATTTATTTAACCATTTTTAATGTACAATGTAAACCAATATTTACCATAATAGAAAATATACAATGGATAGAAAAGTACTTTTATAATATCAAGAAAGATATTAATATCCTTATTATCGGATATATAGGATAAGAAGATCCTTATTCGAGAAGAATAAAAATTAAAATGATATCATAATACTAAAATATAATAAAGTAATATGTATATTTGGTTATTCAGATATCGTGAGATATATATAATATGTATATAATGAAAATGAAGAATATAAAGAAAATAAATATAACGAAGGTTAAATTAATTATATCACAATTTCTCTTAAATTTCAACTATGAAATAAATAAATAAAAAGTTAAATTTCATTTCATTCACGGTTCTGAAATTGGGCGGTGAATGGGAAAATGTTCTAGTGGATCACTTTCGCCAGATTTATATAAGTTGTATAGATAGGTTTTTAGAATATACGATTTTTATCACCAACCGCTTTTATGTAATTAGTCCTAATTTAATAATATGAGTAGCTAACCCGAAATGAGGCTCCAAACCTTCCAAAATTTTACTCATTTTATGGTAAGAATTAAAATAATGATGAGTTAATGATTGCTTCCACATTTGTACTATTGTAAAGGATTTTGCGGACGAGGCTTCTAAGGCCGGGACCTTAACCACTATCCATCCCCCTTAAAAACATAATTAAAAGAAAGTGGCAGCGTCTGAGGGCCTAATCGGCAGAAAAGTTCTCGAGTATCAAAAGCACTGTCGATAGATGGCCCTCAGAGGACGTGACACGTAGAAGAAGGGTCATCCTCACCCGATTAAAATAGGCCATGCGAGGTTGACACTTACTTTTTGGCCTACGTCAGCCTGGGAGTCCCCTGTTCCGACGAAACAGGGTTGTTTCATTGCGTATAGCTCTGATAGTTTAGTCTCCCTAGCGTGTGTTGATAGTGAATGTATTTATTGGCGTAAATATGTGCTGACAGAAGGCCGATGGCAAAATATTCAGTACCCCATCGACTCTCAAAGAATATAAAGTGATGGAGGAATATCCAGTACTCCTCCACCCCAACTGAGTGAATGACAAATAAATAGGAAAGAATGCATTTAAGAGTGGGTGAGAATGTGAATGGAGACTGATTAAGTTGGGAGCTGAAATGACCTGGGCGGAAAGACCTGACTTCGAACTGCCAGCTCCCGGAGTGAGTGCTTCTCGAAGACTGGTGGTAATTTATTGGAAATCGCAAAAATTGGAATCGACGGTGTGCTGCGAGAAGTGATTGTCTGGCAACTCTCATTTATACGTATATATATCACGCATTTGCACACTTCAGCTTAAATAAATCAGCAATCAGTAGCCAGTAAAAGTTTTTTGTAGGATTCTAATGGTTAATGATTCACAATAGATTCAACAATATATTAAAATAATCAATGAAACTATATCTGACAATGAAGAACTACATGAGATATTTAAATACACTTGTCAAATAATTAAATTTGAGTTTAATGAGTAGCAGATAGACACTATTTTCGACAAAGAGCCTGACAAAATGGTTAAATTTAATCGGCGTTCCGATAAGATCAAATTCGTGTGATGTATAAAAGAAACGAAAGAAATATTTACAACCAACATAGACCCTCCTGTGCTAATGTGCGTGTTTTCATTACTGAATTTAACACCATCTAATACAAAACGGAAATTTTAAAAGAATTAAAATTAAACATTTTAACGATGTGTTATATTGTCTATCACGAATTATTTTACAATATATAGTAAAACCTTTCATTTACATATGTAGATCATGGATGTGGTCCAATAGAAACCATATTCTCGATCTCATCATAGTCAATTTCTTACTTACATTGCAAAATGTCATACGTTTTTTACATTATAAGTTCCCAAACTGTTGTTATATGTTCAAGTAGAATGTCGTGTTGGAGGTAGGTAACATTTAACTACAATTTGGGAACTTACCATGTATAAAACCTATGACATTTTCCAACACAGGAAATGGCCATGATAAGATAGAGAAGATGGTTTTTATTGAACCATATCCCCAATTTAAATCTATAATTAACAACTACTGATCGATTACTACATCCTTACTGTAAACTTATCACTCCACTCGCCAGAAATGTTATTAATTTCATATTAAATACTGTACTCGGTAATACTGTTTATAAATGATATAATTTTTTTGTAAAAATTAATATATTATGTATACACCATGAATATATATGGTTTCCTAGCTGTAAGGCGTTTAAAATTAATATTCCAACGCAATGCTTTTAATCGAGAAATTGATTTCATATTTGCTGGTATAAAGTTTTGTTGGATCATTTTTAAATTATTTAACATTTCATTATAAATTTTTATATGAAAGTGATATGTAGTTCATTTATTATTATAATATTAAATATTGCCACTTCTATTAATCATTTCAAAAATTTACTATAGCTTATTATTACAATATTTATTTATGCTTTATCGTTTACGAAACCTGCATGGCGATCGTTAATTAAATATTTTAAAATAGAATTTGCATTAATTTTATTAATTGTATATTATCTGTCAGGACGTAAATGTACATTGCTTGTTCTAGCGGGTTAGACGCAGTGTAATACACGATACAGAAGAAAAACGCAAAACACGAAATATCTCGACGTTTAAGTAAAAAACTTAAGTCAAAGTATTACATCTCATTATATACAGCACGTTCAACAGAATGTACAGCAACGAATATAGAGTGCACATGTAGTATATATAAATTAATTTTAAAAAATCTGAGGACGCTGAAAACACGATCACACACATTACTACAATTTTTGTTTATTTTTTAGATTTGTTTTAAAACTGTGTACTGCATCCAACAAACTATAATGATCACAAACTCACTAAAAAGTGATTAAGACAAAGAGATTAAGATAGAGAGATAGATAGATAGAGAGGGTGGATGGGGGGAGGATGACGTATATATATATATATATATTTGTATATTTATTGATTTTATATTTGTTTTTATAACTTGGAGTCAGGAGCCATAAACGAAGAAAATTCATACGTAAAGGTGTGTTCGTCAGAGGACCGAAGTTGGTATGTTTATGACTTACTGAGAAAAAGCCTTGTGTGTCATTTACAGTAAAATGCTCGGACGTTATGCAGAGTATATTGGCTGGACATTTTGGCGATTCGTTGCACGTGCAACTTAAAAGTCGTTACCCGACATGGTGCGAGAGAGAAGCCTAGCAGCACGAGGCTTAGATTCACATCGTCGAATGTTGTCTTATAGGTATTTTTGCATCTAAATGCACTCACTTATGGCCAGAAACATTACATTCTCAATTTATATAAATAAGACGGGGTATATAATATTTTCGATTGTATTGTGCGTATATTACTATCGGATTTGTTTTTTCTAAAAAGGTTTAAAAAGACTCATATTACAACCTTGTATCTAATTTGCACGGTTTGCAAAATCAGACAGGAAACGCTTTTCAAGACCAGTTATCAAATTAAGCTGCTGTGATTCCATTGATTTTTTGTAACTAAACATATAAAAATAAGTGAAGTAAGTTACGCAATTAAGATGCTATTACGATTTCCAGAAAGGTTTCAAGCCCGTACATGACGTACGTGAGATATGTGAAGTTATAGATAGAACATGTGATGTCAATACGCTCAAATTAGTCTCATTTTAAAATATTAAAAAAGAAAACATATGATTTGAAAGCAAAGTTAGAATTCGTTTTTATCAATCACTGGATAGCTATCAATGAGAGCAGCTACGTCTGCAGTGAAACACCGACTCAGCCTGCATCAAAGAAGGTTGAAGTGCATCAAACTCTTTTGAAAAATCACACTTAAATAAATCGAATCACTAAAAAATAGTCCGTACGGTTACAATTTAACCAAATTATTTATTTTTGTTACACAGTATTTCAATTGTCTGGCAGCGTTTAGTAACACTAAATATTTGCATAACCCAGAATCTAATTAGTTTAAAATATATTGGGATGCCCAATGCCAGTTCCGAGCTGTAAGTATTGTAAAAAGATTTACCGAAAGATAAGTAGTTTGGTATAAATGATCTAATTGAGGTAATAGAAGTGAAAAAATCGGAAATCATTAAGAAAAATACTTTACCTTCCACGGATAAACTAGCTGTTTGCTAATACTCCTTGTAAACTACAAAGAAAAACAAAGTTTTAAACAAATGAAGAAGAATGCAATTTTAATAATAATAATTTTTTAATCGGGCTTTTCCGAACTTTTCCAACTTTTGTGCAACGTAGATATGTTTTCAGGAATGTAAATTAGTGGTCCATTGATTTAATGGGTTGAAGGAGATATTACAAAAAATATTTATTTAGAAATCGTGAGATGCGGTCTGGTGTGATGTAGGTTTCAGAAAAACATTTTCTTTATCGTGCCAACGTTTCGATCTTTATTGAGATCATCTTCAGGGCTCAAAGTGTTTGTCTTCTGTGTAATTGTGCCATTCTTGCGTGTCGTGTCGAGAGTGCCCTACTCACTAATAATCACCACACATTACAAAAAATCTTAAGTAATCAGTAATGCAGTTAAATTCATTAAATTCTTCTGAAGTAATAACATTTAGATAAAATCGCTAAAAAAATATAATATTTCTCAACTGTCCCACTGATTTAATTTGCAAAACAGTTTTAGGTGTTGGAGAAGATAATTTGGTAAAACAAATTATTAATTAGATAGTAATGCTTATAATTAGACGTAGAAATTAATTTGGTTGTTAAACAAGAACATTTACAATTCAATTGTTTAAACAAAAAAAAAATTGGTGAAAAATAGCACATTTTGAAATGGAATTTTTTCATAAATATTTGTACTTTCAATCTCAGAAACATATACATCCAGACCGCTTTGAAAGTATCACGACGATGAACGCCGACTGAACGAAATTAAGCGAGTGTCTCGTTACAACAATTCCTGTTTGGTCACAGTCTGGTGGTCGATGGTGGGCGTCGTCCGTTATATCTTCTGACCGCAAGGAAAGTTGTCCAGCGTCTCCATTATCCCGCAGAAGTTTTGTGGCCGATTTTTGCTAAAAACTCAGACGAAAAGTCAGTATTCGTGATCGCAAAAGGACTTAACCACCTACGTGATAAAGCTCTCGTCAAACAGTATCCGGATGAGAAATTTAGGAATTGATACGTAATTGCTATGTGTTTAATTCCACTTTTTGAGATTTTTTTTCTTTAAGATATTTTTAATACAACAGACGTGGTGGCAATTTGCGGTTCTTTATGCGCATTCATGTCGATTGCTTACCTACCCTTTGTTTTGCATAAGTAATCTTAATGTCTTATAATTCTTATAATTATTATGTTCTAAATCATTTGTCGTTGAAGAAAAATTGAGTTAGAGAAAGAGAGAGAGAGAGAGAGAGAGAGAGAGAGAGAGAGAGAGAGAGAGAGAGAGAGTGAGTGAGAGAGAGAAGACCCTCTTCGGATATCTGCAAAAAGTGGGTGCTACCATAATCACATAGACACTTGGGAGTGGTCAATCAAGAGTCAGTTACAATTTAGAGTTAGAGTTAATCAAGTGTCAGTGCTCAGTGACGAAGTTGATTTTTAAATGCGACAGTTGTTGGTTGCAAAAATGGAGATGAGTGGGCTAGATCTTTGATGTAAAGTTTATGTTTATGGAGTGCGCGAGAAATGGAGGGGGAATGTTTACAACCTTCGGCATAGATACCTCTTTTTTGGATTTTAGTTAATTAACGTTGTTTCAAAATGTAAAGACCTGGATGACATTTTAACGCCCAATGGTGGATTTGGAAGAAAAGCCAATCCTGACGGATAATCGACCCTAGATATCCGTCTCTCTCTCTCTCTCTCTCTCTCTCTCTCTCTTTCTCTCTCACTCTCTCTCTCTCTATCTCCCCCCTCTTTTATTGCCATTCTCAATCTACCACACACACACACACACACATATTATGGTGATATATATATACATTATGTGTGGTGATTAGTGACCGTTAATCGATAATTATTCAGAAATCGTGAGATGCGGTGTGGTGTGATGTAGGTTTCATAAAAACATTTTCTTTATCGTGCCAACGTTTCGATCTTTTGTTGAGATCATCTTCAGGGGCTGGGATTTATAAACATTGTTTACATTTAACAAATACATTTAGGATGTTGAAAAGTGAATTTATACAATGCAAAATATATTTTATATTCAATCAAAGTATTTCTACTCACTCAAAGTGTTTGTCTTCTGTGTAATTGTGCCATTCTTGCGTGTCGTGTTGAGAGTGCCAGTGAGATTTTGCTGTTTTTTGTTTATATACGTTGGATTTTGAAGGGGTGGGGAAGGCAATCGGTATAGAAAAGACTTTTGTATAAGGCGTCGGCTTCTTTGAGGTGAAAAGAGCCGACGAAGGGAAAAAACGTTGTAATGGTTCGGCCAGATTATCCTTTCAGGCCCAGTTGAACTTCAAGATTTCAAATACGACCCTATACATCCTGACACAATGGTGCAATCAGATGTTAAATTGATCAAAAGTGCAAAGTGTAAAAAAAACAGTCCTTTGGTTTGCTATTTATTAATCACATTTCACGGTCGAACTGCCTGCCTTGCTTAAAGATAAAAAGATTTGCTCTTTTTAACCACCCTTCACCGGTTCTCAGAGCGATGGAGTCAGAGGAAGTGGATCTCCTTTGCCGCAGTTCTGCAACTGAGGTTGCTGGGTTATGATTGGTGTAGACACTGTTTTTGAAATGGTACCACACAAAATAGTCAAGTGGAGTTAAATCGGGTGGCCCAGGAGGCCAGCAGAATGAGCCAGTAGGTCCTATCCACCTATCCCGGAAATGACGATTCATATAACGTTTCACCTTATTGTGGGTGGAATTGAATGCAGGGAATCGATCAATCTGGAGAATCATTCTTTGTCCTTGTTGCAGAGGAACATTTTCTAATAGTGTTGATACTGTGAACCACCTGATGATGACAAGAGTGATTTTATCATCACGATTAGTACTGAACAGTAAAAACACTTTCAAAACTAATATAGACACAAAAACTTACAAAACTAAATTAAAATTTACTACTTCATCTTGATCTTTAACAGTATCTGATTGTTCATTTGTAATATGCTCAAACGCCCAGAATTTTGTGCATAAACACACACATGTGCAGAGTTGAGCCTATCACTTCTCGCAGTCCACCAGCAATTCCAGTTTTCCAGTTTGTAATTTACATTGAATTACCGGCAGGTATCGAGAATCACCGACCCTGGTTAGGCTCGGGGGCTGCTAACAGGTTATAGGTCATTTCATCCCATAACGAAAAAAATCACACTATCACTATAAGATTATCTATTCATTTATGTATGTGTATTTTTTAGCATACAGCTGTATACTCGGGCGTTGCCCATGGGATGATATAAAGGTTTAATTTAAATATTATGTTGAGTATACATATTGCAATTGCTTGATGGGGGGTATATGTATATAAAATTAAATGAACATAATTTAAAGTTTAAACTTAGCAAACTTTATTCACACGTTCAACAATCACAACTGGATACAAATTATATTCAAAATCTTAATTATACTGAAATGCAATACCATACAGTTTTACCAATTGATTTAATCAATTCATTTGCATGCGTAATCGACTATTGTTACTCTGTTCATTTTGATCAGAATAGGGCAAAGATTGTCGTGTTTCATTTAGTGCTTCGTTATGTTGTGATGATTTAGTAGCACGTGAGTGTGAAATATGAAATCTATTTTGCTCTTTCTTCGTCTGTTTCATTTTCTCTTGGCAATACATATTTGTGCGACGATCAATATTTTTTCGTTTTCGTGGCATTTTAAACAACAAGAAAATGCAATTCCAACAGCAATTCTATAACAGCAGAGTCGAAAAGATAGAATGTAAGATTAAACATAAATATAAACTGCGGGGTGTTTAGTGACCGTTAGTTAATGATTATTTGGAGATCGTGAGATGTTGTCTGGTGTGACGTAGGTTTTAGAAAAACATTTGCTTTATCGTGCCAATGTTTCGATCTTTATTGAGATCAGCTTCAGGGCTCAAAGTGTTTGTTTTCTGCGTAATTGTGTCATTCTTGTGTCTCGTGTTGAGTGTGCCAGTGAGATATAAATAAAGATATAAATAAAGATCGAAACGTTGACACGATAAAAAAATGTTTTTCTAAACGCCACACCAGACCGCATCTCACGATCTCCGAATAATCATAATTCATAATGAAGCAAAATCATCTCTATTAATTAATTACAAAACATTGAAAACTGAGCATCACGCAACTTTCCATATATATATATATATATATGGAGCCCATTTTACAGAAGAAAACAGAAACTAGTTTCATCTAGCGCATTGATGTAGCAAAATAAACAAAATAACTAGAAACTTAGAAAACGTAACATCATTAAAGAAAAAAGTTGCTGAACAGATAAATTTAGGACATAGGGATCAATTTACTTAATCTTCACAAGTAATTTTGCCTCCCTCGTTTCAAATTCATCTTGCCCTATTATTTTATAAAAACACAAGTTTTGTTTTAATGTGTTAAAATATGCCAGGTATAGCCTAAACGACGTCAACCTGTGTGCAGAGTGTATTTTATTTTGAAAGGGGTCGGCTCTCCGTCGTGTCCCCATCCCCGTGATTTAAATAATCCTTCGTCATTAATCTTGACGAGCGTGCATTAACAAACGGAAAGCCGGCACGGAATTCTTACGCAAATCACGCGTCAACCCAAGGGCGAAAATATACATATATTGGACCGTTTTGACATCCGGTTCGGAAATCGGCGTGACGTACTTGTTTTATTAGGGGCAGATTTTAATTCAAAACTTGCCACTTCTACCAATTCATTATTCAACGCCTCTCGCAAAGCGTACAACGAATCGATAGCTTCAAATCCTATTCAAACGCTTTTTGTTGAACCTTAGTTTGATTAAAATGCAAAATGTTCCAACAACAGAAATATTGGAATTTCAGTTAAAATTGTGTGTGCGTGTGTACGTGTGAGTTATTTTTGCTCCTCTCTCTCCTAGATAGACATTTATCTATTTTTCTGTCTATGTATCTAGCTATTTGTCTCTATGTTTATCTATTTGTCTATCTATCTATCTCTATATATTTATACATTTATTTGTCTATGTACTTAGCTAATTAGCTATCGATCTTTCTATCTCTAACTATTTATCTGTTTGTCTATCTACCTGTCTATCTATCTATCTACTTATCTACCTATTTGATCAATAAATCTCTCTCTCTCTCTCTCTCTCTCTCTCTCTCTCTCTCTCTCTCTCTCTCTCTCTCTCTCTCTCTCGCTCTCTCGTTCTACAACTATCCGTCAAAGCGTGAACATTTCTAACCCTAGTGATATGTGTTTCTATTTATCTATGTATCTGTCTTTCTCTCTATTTCTACTCTATCTGTCTACTCTACCTATTTATCTGTTTATTTATTTTTATCTAGAATATTATTACGCTGTGACAATTCATTTCTAGTAGCTGAAATGTTTCTTAACTAAATTTGAATCGGCCATTCTCAATATCAAATTGGGGTGCGTTTGCACTAAACTATCCGTGTTTTGAGAACGCTGACCGAGTAGGGAACAGATGCATTTCCGATTGAGATGAAACAGCCGGCTGTATAGATCCGAGTTAAAGAAGTGCACACTCCCCGGGGTAAACACGCCGCGCCCGCGCCGGTTGGAATTTCTAAATATGCGTAGTTCATTTTGGAAGAGTGCGTGGCCGCGTTGGCCGACGTGGTTGTTGCCCTCGCCGGCTACCGTACGTGATACCAGTTAGTCATCCTTTTGCAAAACCGGTTTGAACCATATTTATACCGAAGAGCCGAGCGTCCTTGCCAATAACAAAAAGGCCGAAACGCGAAATTTCGTAACGGATTCATTCTGTAGGGAGAGATTTACGAAACACGGTACAGTAGCAGGACAGGGGATAAAATGGTTGTTGCTAAAGGTATTGTTCAATTGCATTCCTAGAATGGCGGAAATAAAATTAAATAATGGTGTCCTAAAATATTAATAAAAATACTGAAAAACTTTTCAATAAGAGTCTTTTAATGGACAAAGAAGACGTAATATTACGGATGTGAAACCATTATGAACTGGTTTTTATAAATAAATAAAATGTAGAACAAAAATGACATTGTTACAAACGTTAACATTTCGTATCAGTTCCGCAGTTTATTTATAACTTGTATCTCAACAATCTCTTGGCTCAGAACGATAGAATGAATGTAAATGTGAACCCAGTTTCCGGAAAATTGTGACGTACTTCACGATTACTTTAGGATCGGGTCGATAGCATCTGATTTCCATCATTTCCTGATGAAAATCCCTATAACAAAAGGAAAACAAGGAAAACCGACTGCTATAATTATGGACACATGGACAATTACTTTTGGGCCAAAGCTTCTTAAAGAGAGCGTCTAGGGATGACGACGAATTTTAGAATTTTCTCCGAGATTTTCTCGGCCACGGTAACTTGTTTCTGAGTGCCCTGTTCCGCTTTATGTAGAACATCGGTTTTTTTATTGCATGTAGTTATGTTTTATGTGTTTTGTTAAAGTGTATCTAAACTCCTGCTCAAAATTAACGCACCACCTTAATTTTTAAACAGAAATTCTTTTTAGAGAAATCCAGCTAAATCTCTTCATGTTTATTCTCTTTTTTATGCTTCACAATCCCACAAAAGTAAACAAGAATTGTTTACAATCGTGTTAATCCGCTTTGAAATGGATTTGGTAAGATACACAAGAGTTTCCTCCTGGTTTATTCCTCAGTTTCACTGCATCTGCTTAACAGACACCATTTCTTTTGGAAGTTTAAACTTTAATTTAGAACTTATGGCGCCCANTATATATATATACAATATCTATTAGTGTGAGTGGCGCGAGGAGTCGGTGAACTAGCGTTACCATCGCCCCTCCAGTACTGAGCTTGCTTAGGGTCGATGGCGTAATATTTATAAAAGTACAGGATTGATCCTCATTTAGATTAGATGATTAATATTATGAGTAAGTCGTTGGATGAATATCGAGTACTCCACCGACTAATCAGAACTAGTGCAATGCATGAATGAATTAGTATTAGGCTAGGTTATAGTTTGCATACGTTGCTGGCTGAAATGACCTAGCTGTTGACAGCTCCCTTTGGAGCCTCACCCCGCTGGCTGGGAAACGACGATCTCCTGGACTTCTGGCTTAAGGGGGATACACAGCCACATAACGGGGAAAGTAGAACTCCCCTGACGCATAGACCCTAAGATCGCGGAGTCACAACCCTCCGGGGTGAAAGTCTGAATAATAATAATATAATAATTATTATTGTATTCCCACGCTAAAGCTGCCGCCACCTTCGGCGGTAGCTACATATCAAGTCAGTCACGAATCTGAGGTGAAAGTCCGCAACAATAAACCTTTTTTAATGGTTCCAGCAAGACATTTGAATGCGTATGACATTATCAGGGTCATAACATTAATAGAGAAAAGTTACAACCAGAGCATATTCGCCAAGACACTGATTGTAAATCACTACATTATTCGGCGCTTCAGAGAAACAGGGCTTTACACTAGAAGGCAATCATCCGTCATCAGGCTCTACGAAACTGTAGCTTAACGGGAAATGATTTCCTCGAGGATTGTACCACAGCTCAGAACATAGCCAGGCTTCAATTTGCATAGAAACATGTGAAGGAACATTGGAAAAATGGGTACGAGTTCTCTGTAGAGTTGAGGTGAGAGTTGGCCTCAAATCTTCAGAAGGTGTAATTTCATATGGAAACCCTCAGTAGAATGGTACGCCCCAAGGTCCATAGTACCTCAGATGCATTCCACGGTGGCTTGTTGATGTTATGGGCTGGCATTTCGTGGGACGCCCGCACCGAATTGGATGTTGTGCGAGGAAGGTCTCTACTTTCACAGACATGATCGAAGAGCATGTAGTGCCAGTTGCCGTCCACATCAGTGAGAGATTCTTCCTAATGGAGGATAATATCAGGCCCTTTAGAGCACGAATTATCGATGAGTACTTTGTGTGGCCAGCTCGAAGTCCAAATTTGAAATATTTGGGTCCAACTTAAGCAAATAAGATTGCAAAACCCAGAACCCTAGAAGAGAGGCCGTTCTTGATAAATGAAAAAAAAAATTCTTCAGGTTTTAATCAGAAATCTTTTCCAAGGATGCAAAGGCGTTTAACGGCCAGAGGTAGCAATAGTGTATTAAAAGGGATTGAAAGTCTTTTACTTTAATTTTTTGTTGAATTGCAGTGCGTTTATTTTATTCATCAGTGTATATCATTTATTTCTTTTAATAACAAACAAAGTTTTTGCCACAATAGTTAACAATGCTTGGACTTTACTTAATAAATTTGGACGTTTTATAAACCAAACTTAATTTAGACCGAAATTCTCTTTCAACGATCGTTGAATACAATATAACAATACAAATATGATGAATTGAGAATTGTTTGATTGCAATTGCATTATCATTAAAACATAAACCGCTTCATAAATAGCTGAGGGATCAACATAAACTTTACTTTTGCTTTTAAGTTGGATGGAATTCAAATAAATACATTTGGACAAACTTTGGTCAAATTGACACGTTTCGGACGAAACGGCGCCCTCCGAGTTAGAAGGAAACATGTCGGCAATTGGACAACAACGGAATACTAATTTGCTACAAAAATAAGCCATCCCCTACTCCCGCTTCCGTTACGAATAGTATACAAATGTACATAAGTGTCTTCTTATTCGTATCTTATTTTTGCGAAAAGAAGGCGAAAATCGTTCCCCCCTTCCGAAGTGGAAACGCAGAATGAAAATTTTCTCGAACTGAGTAACAACTGTTGTTGGAAAATAAAAGTCTATATGTGCCAGAGAGGCTAAAATGATGCAAATGCAGAAATACTGTAATAGCGTGTAGCCACGATTTTTTAAGATAAGAGATCTTATTATAACTAAAACTACTGCATAAGAACAGCTATCCTTATAGATTCAAGAAATAAAGTATACCTGTGCAGAATACACCAGACAGTTGGTGAGACTATGAAATATTTTGCACTTTGAGCTTATTATAGTCAATGACACGATCAACTATGATTATTAAACAATTACTGAAAATAAAAATATAATATCATGCTTTTAACCAACTAGATTGATTTAATTCTGCGACAGGAAAACTCACCTACAGGCCGATTGCATTTTATAGGATAGATCGGAACAGCGTGCTTATATCTCTGACGTTATTCCGAGCAATAGACTTATACTGTAAGAATAAAATTCATGATAATACCACGATTTAAAATGAATACTCCAAAGTTTTTTCTCCAATAAACTTCAGATGTGGTATCTGTCAAAAAGAACAAGTCGTACACAATGATAAATTATAGTTCGAAAAGTTAAAGTTCTGAACATTTTTTAAGTAAATATTTGAAGAAACCTATTTTATGCAAGAGGCAAAATGCCAAACCAGTAAACCAAACATACAATCTGGTATTTGATTCTAGGAATTGAATATCAAGATGAATCGGAACATAAATAACCCTTTCGGCCAGGTAAATTAAAAAGCTCAGTTCGCAAGGTTGCAGACATCCGTTTTGTACGGGACTTAGCCGTTGCGCGATGTGGAATTTCCGGGGAAAGTAGAAGGCTAAGTGCGTCTTGCTGCTGATTTCATCACATATGTCAGGACCAGCCCTAATTACTCTTAATTGAACAGGGCGATAAATATTTGCAATAAATGGCCAAATTCGGGCTACATATTTCCATTTGCCCCCGTATTAGTGGAATAGAGGAAATAATAATCCATCAATATCACGTTTTTATGAACTTTTCTGAAAATTTTGTATGGACTTTTAGATTTGTAAGAACTGTTTTATAACGCAGGTTTTAAGTTCCAGCTTTGGAACTGGTTTAAACAAAACTCTTACATATTAGAATATGTTGTGTTTTGCAAAAGTACAACTTACAGACGTAGGCACGTTACATAATCCAGTTGCCAAACACAGCGAATTAATCTTAAAATTATATATATAAATACATTTTGATAAATATCCTATTTACATACCGATAGGTTTTTTTTCTCTTAGCAATGTTGGACGAGCACATATTCATCCCAGTTAAACGATGAAAGATAACAATATGAGAAAATAGTAAGAGAGAGATAGAGCAAGTGACAAAATCATTCCTTGTTGTTGTTGAAGAGGTACATCATCTAACACAATAATAATAATAAAATAATAATAAAAATATAAGGGACGAAGCACCATTTAAATTACTTTTGTAGAAATAAGGCTCAATGCGTCCATTCGCATCGCACCAGTCGGATCCAAACGCTGTGTGGTGGACATTAAAATCCCCTGCAGGAATAAAGGGTTTAGGAAGTTCACTTACAAATCTCTCCCAATCTAAGGAACCAATTTGATTTAAGTTGTTGTCATATATCTATTTGATTTTTATCTCAACAAAAACCTCAATTAAAAATTAATTAATTGAAAAAAATTTATTTGGTCAAGCGTACCACGAAACCTAATAAATGTTATAAGCAAAATGAAGTATATTTCACTAAAGATCTCCGTGGCCATTTCATTTGTTACCGAGAATCAGATAGATTACACACGTTTGAAAAATGGCAAAAAGGAGGGAAATTCAAAAGGTAGGATTGAAATGGGAAGTTAGTGTCCAAGTGGATCGAAGTCACGATAGCTCAAGTGGTAGAACAGTGGCGTATTTAGCCAAGGGTCGTGGGTTCGAATCCCGCTTGTGATACTGACTTTTTTATTTCAACAAAAACCTTAATTAATTGAAAATAATTTATTTGGTCAAGCGCATCAGGAAACCTAATACATGTTCATAATATCATCCTTGTGGGTAAAGTTAGATTTAAATATAACTTTTCCTAATTTCATACGGTGCAACATGCGAATTGGAGCATTCAATGAAGGCAATAATGGGCCCTTATCGTCGACCTTGTACCTATTTAGCGCTAACGAAGAAATTAGTGCATTTCTATCCAGTTTCGATTTTTGCATTCTGCAGCCGAAGTAACAAAGACTTTGTTGTATCCTATTCTCTCACATTCCGCAGGTTTTTTTTTCGACGATCATTGATGACCGTGATAATTATCTTGGTTATTGAATGTTACTACTTCATTTGCGAAAGGAGGGTCTTTCCCCCGTTTAACTCTGACACAATTTAACCTAAGGGCAGAAATATTGTATAATAATTATTGCAAAGAACAATTAACTTAATAGAAACACTGATTAGTGTTTAATGCAATTGATAACGATAGAAATTTGAAAATTTAAAAAAAAATAGATAAATAAAGTTTTAACATGCATAAAAATTAAACAATTAAACAAAACAGTAACAATGGAATAAAAAATAAATTAAATAACATACAATTTACTCCCTGACTACAAATCTTGGGAACGATTAGTCGAATAAAGACGACGCAAATCTCCTTGATCCTTACTCGTCCACGTTCAAAACACAACTGAATTAATATATTTTATTTTATTATTTTTCAAAATCATGTAATGAAATTTTTCTTAAGTAAAAAATATAATAATTTATATCAAATTTTAGTACTGTTTATAATGAAAATAAAATAAAAATGCTAGGTAAAGTAAGTACTACAAAATTGGCAATATCATTATTCATTTTATCATATCATATTCATTTTCGAGCATATAAATACACGCATATATATAAATACATATACAAACAACAATATATAACAAAAGAGTCGAAATTTGGGAGAGCATCGGCTTTAATGTAAGAAGTGTGGCAGTAAGTTATATTTCTTTTTGTAAAATTAAAAACAGATATGTTAAATGTTAAAACAAATAATTCCATTTACTTTACTTTAGTTTATTTTATTATTGAGTTATGTGCATTCTAGGTAATCATAAATAAGAGATGTACATATTTGCAACCATGTTTCAGCTATTATTATATAATTATGTTCTATTATTACATTACTAAAATTTTTGAAGAAAGTATATATTCCTTTTGTAAATACTAATTATAATTACTTGTAAATACTAAGAAGAGAGATTTTAGATATATAAGTTTATGTGCTAGACTCCCTCATACGGTTTTAAACCATGAGGAACGTCTTCCTTGCTTTGTAATATATACTGCCGATTTGTAAACTTTGTATATATATTAAAGAATAAAGCCATATAGTAATANTATATATATATAATATAGGGGAACAGAATTTTACCTCACCCAGAATACTTATAATATAGTTGACACAATAGCAAATTTTTGGTCTGTGATTGTTGGATGTCCACTCCTACGAATGGTATTAACACAAGACTATCTATGTATTTTTATCATATCTAAGTTTAATTTCAGTTGAAAATTGTTAGTTCTAGCCAGTTATTAGTCACTATTTTTGTAAATGTTCTTTCATCTCTTTCTTTACAAAAATTTGATTATATTTCCACAATCATCTCTTATAACAATAATATTTACTTCTGCTTATAGTTATCAATGCCATATATTTAACGCTGAATTTAAGTTTAATGGAAAGGAGTAGGAATGCCATTAATCGTGGTTAATTGCTATTCAGATCTTTTTTGCTAGGTGAAAAATTATGAAGCTTTTTAACCCACAAAACGGGTTGTTTGATCGACAACGGGAAAAACACTATTGGAAAGGAAATACTCATGCAACAAAGTACATCCCAGAATGTATCGAGCGGCGCAAAAAATATGCTGGATTGTCGTGCCGACAAGCTGTTGACGATCGCTGAAACCTTGGCCTTGCACGCGCCTACTATTAGCCTGATAGGCCTCGTGCGTATCTCAAGGACATGTTAGGTCAATTGTAAGGCATCCATGTGCGACACGTGACCGGTACTTCACTGATAAGAATTTTTTTTCTTTTTTACAGGTGAGTTTTCGCAATCCGTCTAATTGAATTGCAAGTGCGGAGCCATTGAAAAGTTACAGAGCCTTGAACGTGGAATTTCAAACTCATTTTTCCTGCTAAGTTTCGCCTTTCATCATCATAGAAAACTTGTTATAAAAAAAAATCTTTTTATATCTGGCGATTAATTATTTACAGACTAACAAGTTTACGGTGATGTATGTGTTACAAACCTTTTACTGGCCCAACCCAAAAGAGTATTTATTACAAACTATTTTATTCAGGGATATGTCAGTTAAAATATTAATAAAATATCGTAGAAAATTCCTCATTTACATACATTTATATTTACTGAATTAATGAATATGTGTAATAAAATATTATTATAATATATAATAATATATTATTAATAAAATATTGATGTATAAATAATTTTAAAGAAAGACAAACGAATAAAAATTTTATTTAATTGAAATTTTACATTTTCACATAGCAGGAATAATGCCTCGCAGAAGGTCAAATGCATTCTTCAATATTAAATTTTTTTTTAAATCTATGGTTTTTTAGTATGCTGAAATTGAATGAAATAACTTGAAATCATAAATAACTAACTATTGATTACAAAAAATACAATAAATAACTAGTTAAAATGATTTCATCTATCTTACCATCGCAGGTGTCACGTTTGTTGAGAAAGAATGCTCAGTGTGTCGCATCTAATCGAAGAGGGCCACTCGTTGGCCCCCCAAAGGGATCGCGTAGGCTTGAGCCATGACATAAAAAAATGATATTTGAGCGGGCGAATAAAATGTTGGCTCCTCTGTTTCTCTTAAGAAGGTTATAAAAATTGTATATACTAATCGATATATGTATTTATTAATCATAATTGACCGTACTAATTATTTTCATTAATTAAATTTTTATCTAGTCTTGGTTGAGACGAAAAAACTAGTGTCATGAGCGGGATTCGAACCAAAGACCTTTGACTAGGTAGTCGGTAGGTAGTAGCCGAAAGTTTTGGGTTCGGTGCTTGTGACACTAGCTTTTTCTTCTCAACCAAGGCCTCACATAAAAAGTATAATTAATTAAATTTGTATATTCAGCATGTATATGTATATGTGAGTTTATTTATATGTGTATATTATACAATATGAAATTTGCAAATAATTAAATTATTGTGTGTGACTATTGAGAGGGCCGAGGGGGAATATCGAGTACCCCATCAATCCTAAGTGAGTAGGGATTGAAATGACTTCATTGCTGGTAAACTCGGTTCAGAAAAATTCTTTCTTTTAATCTCTAGAATAAGAAATCTCTATTTTTCTTGTCTACAGTTACGATAGTTCTACCTCTATGTATGTATTATAACATATGTATTAAAATTTATTTTGTTAGTCTTATACCAATTACAATTACCATTTTCCAAGTCAAAATGCCGTCACACACCGGTCTGAATTTCTGTAAAAAAGAAAACCACCTTGCGGGGTAAGCCCGCTCTGTCTTAAAACTCTTTATTTTAGTTCCAAGGCTCTCCTAATTGAAAATTTTTCCCCTTGACCGGAACAATAATGAAGTCTTTCCGAATTTTGCACAGGTTTATCTAAACAGAAAAATCCAAATTGAAATTTTTCTAAATTTTGTCATTTTAAACTTTCAAAATATTTTCACAAAATCGATTGTCGGGCGATGTTTTCAAATTTGCTATATGACGAAGAGTTTATAACATGTTTTATGGATAATACTTGAGTTTTACCGAGAAAAAAAAACAACATAAATCTGATCCTTAAAATTGAGAAAATTAGAGAAAATTTTTTTATTGCAGTTTGGGTATAGAACCCTCTCTGAAGCTTAACACATTACTCGTGAATCAGCTGGCCCATGATTAACACATTTACGTTAATAGATTTCGTGAGATTTCCTCCTGCGGTCTGCGGCAGACCAAGATAATCGGTAAGTGCAAATTACAAACTAATAGATTTGTTATAAATCTCTTGACGAATAGACATGAACGACAGCATTGCATAAAGATCAAATTTAAAAAAAAATTAACTTTAACATTCAGACAAGTCTACAGGGTATGAATAGATAATCAGATTTTCTTTTAGAACGTTTAAACTGAACATGGTAATAATGATTTTTTTTTGGTTTACATAAAAGAATATTATTTTGCCCATGAGAAACGGGACAGTTATCCGGAAAATGTACTTACTTTCTCAATCCCTCACTGACTATGCCCGGAATTAACAATACAAAACTAACGCAAAATAATAAAACTTTAAAAAGTGTTAATAGATCAGTTTTTACACAGAAAACAATATCTAGTTATTTTAGTAATGCTAGTTTAGTAAGAAATTTGCTTATATTTTGTATAAATAATTTTAAACTATTTATGGCTAAAATTTTGTAAAATTATTGTACAAACTGGCAAGAAACAGTAAGCCGTTATCAAGCAAAATATCTTCGAAAAAACAGTAATTTCTACAAAATACACATTAAAAAAACCCACATGGCTTTCAAAACTAAGCCTGCAATAAGCCGAAAACTCAAAAATGTGAAAACAATAAAAACTCTTAGTCCGTTTATAATTATACTAAGCAAACTTAAATATCGAGTTTTCCATCGAAAATTCTTTTCTCAATTTAATATAACAACCAAAATGCTAATTTTATGGTACACGAATACAATTGCTTTATTGATACAAGTAAGCAATTATATTTAGCATTTTTATTATGTTTTCATAAACAAGTCTTTAAGTAATAAATATAGGATCGTTTATACCAAATTAAAAACTTGGCGGAAATGCTAAGCTGTACTGATATATGTCTGCCAATTCTTTTAAAAGTTGTTCAATCATTTTAAATGAAAAATAAATAGACATAGTTTAGGTTCTATATAGTCGATAGTTGTTTATGTTAGTTGGGTTAACTATATTGTAGAAAGTGAGGTTACAAAATTACAACAGGTGCGTCAACCAGATCTTCTGATTTTCTTTTGTGCGCTGTGCACTATGGTTACTGTCAGACGAAAAACGAATTCTTTTCGAATTCCACTCTACCCCGAGAGCCAACATTACGTTGATTAATTAAAATGATTCAGCCCAAAACCAGCACAAATAAAAAAAAAAGAAAAATCAACAGGCTTGGCGCAATTCAGAAAATGAAATGAAGTGCTTTCAGTAACAATGCGACGGACATTTATCATCCACGACTCTAAAGACTGTAAAAATGGAATTCTAAACGATGGATGACCAGGCCTCTGATTATGAAAATGACCTAACCAATCAAAGACAATACTTTATTGCAAAGGGCTGTTAAAATAAGAAAACCATTAAAACCCAGCCAACAAATCAAATCGTTACTTGATCGTTACTTACATCCATACAACACCACTCATACATTTTTTGTTACAAATTGTCACGTGAATTTATACAATAAGCTTTGTTTAATGCAACTGTGTTGCAATCAATATCTGTTTTAACTCGCAAGTACATACCTACGAAGAGCTGTACTGCACAAAAGGGTGTAAAAGCTGAACATACACACTAAAATCTTTTGATAACAATGACATAAATGTTGTTACACATAGGGTCGAGTCATTTGAAAATTGACAACGTTATGAGATATTACTTACACTGAGAGGCAAAAAGTGATGGCACTCGTTTGTTATAATTATTATTTTTTGTTGTTTAGTCGATATTTTAAAGGAAAATATAAAATAAACTTATATTTAAAAAAAAAAGTTAACTGAGTATTTCCTATTCTTATGTTGAGCACCGCGTCCATTCGATGTGGCATCGATTTTATGAGGTTTTGAATGTAGTGCTGTAGAATATTTTCATGTTACTAGTACAGCGGCCATTCTTAATTCCTGCCAATTCTCTGGCATCACTGGGCGACATTTACCCTCTTTGGCAACTCATCCCAATGGTGTTTGATAGAGTTTAAGTCGGGACTACAAGCTGGCCACTCCAAAAATTAAATTGAAGACAGTTCCAAATAGTCACCGACGATCCTAGCTGTGTGGCCTCACATTGTCATGTATAAAAATAAAACTAACGTCTCCAAAAATTAAATATTTCTTTGATGGGAAATACTGTCTGTGCAAATAAAAGATTAGAAATTTTTTTTAACAACAGCAAACCGTATATACCTCATATACAGAAAAATTCAGTTTTTAAGAAATAACAGAAGTATAAATTATTGTTATATTTTAATTTGTTTAAATTCATTTATTTTTTTTAAACTGCACTTTAAATATGCAACACGCAAAAATATTGAAATTGTTATTATATTGTATGAACATACAAGCAAGATTGTATGCACTATAAAGTATTTTGTGAGTTCTGAAATGGCTTTGCTTCAAGTCTGCACACAAATTGCAATTTAATGAGGAAAGAAAGAAATAAACATTCGGAACATAAAAAATTACCTTTATTATAAAAAATAAGATAAAATAAGAAACTGTTTTGAACTAAAATGAAAAGAATGAAAACACAGAAAAAATGAACGTGATTGCTTCTCTTAGCACAAATGAAATATGTCAAGCGTTAAGATTTATTTTATCAAACAAAAATTTATCTATTTTTTATATATGAGTTTTTTAATGAAAGGAACGGCGCACTCCGGGAAAATGGTCAAGGAAATTATTTCTTTTTACAGAAAAAAAGGAATATGACTCACCGGAACGTACCAATTACTTTCATGAAGCTCCAATCTCCGAATGCCATTTTTGTTTTAGTTTTCTCGCAACACCCTATGTTAGGGACCCCGGTGGATCATGGGAGCGATTGAAATGCGCCTCTGACAATTTTTGTTTATTTAAATTGGTGAAATGGGATTTTTCCTTATTTTTTTCTTTTTTTCTTGAGGAATGTTTGGTTCCTAGCACGGACACAAAACGGCATGTAAGGCATGAGCGGCGTCCATCCAGTGATGGGAGCCGTTAGTTCACCAACAGGGTGAAGAATCACTTGGCAACAATCCTTTGCCGATGTTAGGCACCTAGTTGTCGCGTGGCCAACGTCGGTTCAGTCTCCGACGATGATTGGCGAGTAATGTTGAGGATGACAATTCGCGGATTAGGCGGTTTGAGTGACCAGGAAACAGAAGGAAAATTTTTGTAATGAAATTGGGCAAGGTCGGATCCGATTTTTAAGTCGGTATGAATGTATCTCACTGGCACTCTCAACACGACACGCAAGGATGGCACAATTACACAGAAGACAAACATTTTGAGTGAGTAGAAATACTTCGTTTGAATATAAAATATATTTTGCATTGTATAAATTCACTTTTCCAAATCCTAAATGTAATTGTTAAATGTAAACATTGTTGGTAAATCCCAGGCCCTGAAGATGATCTCAACAAAAGATCGAAACGTTGGCACGATAAAGAAAATGTTTTTCTGAAACCTACATCACACCCGACCGCTTCTCACGATATCTGAATAACTATGTATGGTTAAAGACATAAAAGGGAGCATTAACTATTGTTCTAAGAATTTTAGATAGTATGGTTTGTTGTCTATTAAGATTGGAACGCTTAGCGGTTCCGTACACTTCAAGTCAGTATGACCATAGTGGGGCTAGCAGGGCGGTATACAGTCTTTTTTGTTTATTATTGTAAGTTTCGAACGCTTGTCGAGCAGTATTTTTAGCAGTGTGAATCTTTATTTAAAATTTTACGTTTGTGTCTCGAATGGGAATTCCAATTAGGTCGTTTATCGAGATACAGTCCAAGGTATCGTACGTTTGCAACGGTGATGGTTAGGGATGGGAAGATA
Source organism: Cimex lectularius (assembly GCF_000648675.2). NCBI lineage: Eukaryota > Metazoa > Arthropoda > Insecta > Hemiptera > Cimicidae > Cimex > Cimex lectularius. Next base: position 79,408 of record NW_019392978.1, on the reverse strand, counting down.
CTGAAATATAAATGATGGAGAGTTTTGTTGATAGTGAAAAAATGTATTTACAATTAGTTTTATTAATCCTGATTCTTCATTAGCGGAGCCAGGATTCGGGAATGTGTAAGTGATTTGGTAAATTACGTGAAGCGTTCTCGCTTCCCTGTGGAACAACAGAGAGAAGTGGGTAAATGAGGGAGAAAGAAGTGTTTTGGACAGTTGGAAGTGACGGGTCGGTAAGGTAAAATTTTATTTTTAAATTTAGTATGAGGAATAGAGTAGAAGATAGGATGCCCTTCCACATAAGCCCCGAGTGCCATATCCTATCAAATAGCTGAGATATGTCCAGGAAGATACCAGGGCCGTACTGTTTAAGCTCGAAGGCAGAAGCAATGGTGTCTTCAACGCGATGAGCTTGATGGATAATCGAGTGCCAACTCCGAAAGTCGAATTGGTGATTAGGAATAATATGGGATGGAATTTCGTTATAAAGGTGGAGGAAACAGTAGTTTTTTGAGAATCTTCCCGATTATATGTAAAAGTCTGATTGGTCTGTAGGAACTAGGAAGGGGTTTGTTTGGGTTAGGACTAAACTTTATTGAAGAGAATTTTCTTAGGGTTGGGAAGTGGGTAGTTTGAAAGTCAGCGTTGAGTAATTATATCGTAACCAAGACTTTTTGTTTTTCGGAGGTTACTGACGGCTTCCTTGACTTCTCTGGGAGAAAATGGTTTTGGAAGAAGGGAAGTTGGAGAGGTGAAGTTCGTGGAGAATAATGATGGATTGGACTGGGGCGGATATGTCTGGTTGTGGAGAGAATATGATTGATAAATATTGTGCTTAGAATTGGGCTTTATCCCCGTCGGATTTAGCCCATGATCCGTCTGCACGTTGTAGAGGGTGAGACGTATTTTTTTGTTTTAGTATTTTCTTAGTCGCAATCCATAATGAGTTGTCGTCAGTTGTATATCACTCTGTATATGTGGAATATTGATTTGTTGAAGTAATTGTGTAATTCTTTGGACTAATATATATATTTTTTAAATGCGCCTGTTTTGCCAACATCAAATTTACCAATGTGATATAGTTTCTTTAGCAGTTTTTAAGGTGTAGCTGCTAATAAACTTAACTTTTGTAGTCTTACAATGTTATTATATTTGCATGCTGCATAACAAATGTTTTCTTGGTTTGTGTAAATCTAACAGGAAAATGCTGCTTTGAATGGGCCAATGTGCCATGACTTTTAATTTACGTTATGACTAAGCAGAGTTGGACTGGATATTTCATGCGCTACACCTTGAAAATTAACGTAGACAGAGGCCGTATAATTCACGTGTTTACCTTTTTTTGAAAGCCTTTAATTTCGGGCATTCACCGCCGAAAATTGCACTGTCGTTATGGGTACGAATCGCGCACCCGTCCTTCCTCGTATTTCGGAAGACGTGGCCCATCAACATGCAACTCCACAGGTTGGCAGGAGGCAATCTAGCCGACTGACCGTCGAAACTCATAATTTCAAAGCATTAAAAAAAAAATTTAAAAATTAACTTAGAAAAAATAGATCTATTGACATGTGTAATATAGTAATAATAATTTCAAAAAGTTTATTTTTACTTGTAATAAGTACCGACTTAACGTTCACCGAATATTATTTGTGAAAATTCCAGTGGCAGACAATATGGCTGATGGCAAAATCCTTAACATGTTTAAGTTATGGCATAACTATTTACTTCCGTTGAAGTATGCTGTAACAGTATATTGTACTAAGGACCTTGTTATAAAACAAGTTAATGGCCATGTTTTATATCAGCAAACGACGCAAAATTTCAATATGGCTGTGAGCAAATACTGTTTATAAAGTTATGCCATGAAATTAAAGCATAGCCGTAAAAATCGTGAAACAAACAAAAAATATGAAAAATAATCTATTAAGTGAAGTTGCGATGAAGTATCAAACTAGTGATTGTTGTCGAAATTTTTTTAAAAAGTCTTAGGAAAAATGCTTAGAATGAACTTTTTTCTCTCTGTCACTCTCTCTCTGCTCTCTCTCCTCTCTCTCTCTCTCTCTCTCTCTCTCTCTCTCTCTCTTTCTATCTATCTATCTATCTATCTACCTACCTACCTTTCTATATGAGATTCTATTTATCTGTTAATATATATTTATTTTTTTAATAAAATATGTATTCTTCTTCTACTTACTTTCTCTCTTTCATTGCATCTTTCTCTCTTTCAATGTTCTTTTTCTTTACCAAACTTTCATATTCTTCCCTCAAGTTTTCTTCCTCGCTGTTTCTTTTGCTCCTTTTCTAATATGGAGTCATCACTCAAGATGAGTCTCCGTCTTTGTTTATGTGGTCTGGTTCTCTTCTCGCACACTCTACTTCTTTTCTCTCTGCCTTTATTTTATACTTTATTTGGCATGTACGTGTTTTTCTTTTGTTCTATTCATATTTACAAATGAAAATTATTGCTTTGTTTTTTTTCATAAATCTTATGATTTAGCAGGATATTGTGAACCCATTTAGCTTTCGGTTTGAAATAGTTTCTGAAAATAAACTTGGACTTCTTTATTAAATTGTGCGATTTCTCCATGCGGTCTGCGGTGTGAAGAACCTGCAACTTGGTCGTTACTAGTCTAGCAGGTGTTGGTCTATGGCTTAAACAAAAGTAAAAGCTGGAAAATGCTGCTCTTAAATCAGTCACAAACGGTCGTAAAAGTGATTTATAATTTTTCCAGATAAGATTTATTTTGATACATTAATTTAATAAATACAATTGTATTAAATATTTGGAAATCAATTAATCCATATAATGTATTTTTTTGTGAAGAAATTTATTACGAGGTCTGTCTGGTGTCTTGTTTCTACATCTGAACATTGCTGATTGCAGTTAATATAGTGAGATTTCACTATCCATCCGGCATGGGCAGGGTTAAAAGACTTAAAATCCATGTAGGCTGTTGGAAGATAAAATTCTCCACAATAGTATATCCATGTAGCTCGATCAATTTTATTATTCTCCGTAAATATTTGGAAAGGTTCACATGAAATTCCGTGTTTGCACACATTTTATATGACTGTTTAACTTAACTTTTTCCCCTTTTATATCGTTGTATTGTTCTTTGTATGTTTTGTTCTTACAGTTGTTTACCCCATTGGCTATCTCTTTTAATAGAATTACACGAAGGATATGTAAACAAGCTAACTAGAATAAATGAACTCAGTGATTAAATCATAACCACAACTGATAAAATTAATTATTGTTATTGTTTCCCCTCGTTACTTACTTATCCCTCGTTCGGCTTTACATTAAATGCTAATGTTTATCTTACTTTTGATATATTCTTTTACCTTTTTAAAAGCATGTTTCATTATCTTGTCAACATTTCCGCGCGCGTGTGTGATGTCAAATTGATCATTCCATGAATGGCACTCACCCTTAACACTTAAACAAAACACGCAGGAAAACTATAGTTTAAAGGAGAACCTAAATACAGGGAAACTATTAATAAATAAAATATACGCAAAATACAATTTTTGAAGGTGTACTTTTAGAATTAAATGAAAGCGAATCTATATCAAGCGTAGTATGAATGGTAAAACCGTGGGTACTATGGGGACATTTTAATAAATAATAAAAATTTTTTGAACCAATCACTTTTAAAACAATTATAGTTTAATACTAGAAACAATTTTTAAAATAAAACACCTAGTAAATTATGACAATGTGGTGCAGTGAAAAGTTTATATATTCGATATTAATTACTAGATTAACTTGAATATTCAGTTAATATTTCTTTCTTGCAATGTTTGATGAACGGTAGCAGTTATGAGCAAGGCAGAATAGCAGATTAGTGTTGATAAAAAAGATAATGATTGTAAAGATGGCAAAATGAGGGAAAAATTCGAAAAGATGTAGGTTGAGATGAGGAGTTTGTGTCCGGATGGATCGAAGTTGCGATAGTTCAACTGGTTAGAGCAGCGGCGAATTGAGCCGAAGATCGTGAGTTCCAATCTCGCTCATGACACTTGTATTTTCATCTCAACCAAAACATTAGATTTAAAGTATAATTAATGTAAAAAATGATAATGATCATTAACGAAAATCTCATGTGATTCCGAACTATAGTTAACAATTAGTTTCATAGCAACATAGTAATTTAGCCAAAAAACATAATAAAAAGTTATAACCAAAATATGGCAAAACAATTGATTAAATATATAAGCAATAATAATAAGCAATTGTTTAAATAATATCATTTATGATGAAGAGGTACTCAAAAAATAATAAAAATATCATATTATTATTACAAACATCATTTTTTCTCTAGCCGTTGTAATAATTTATATCTAATTCTTATTTTAGACAATACATGAGTTATACTAGTTAAATATTTTGTTAATTACTTCACCATCTTTGAGAGTTTTTTCATCCGGACGGCGCTTGTGGCTCTACAGCGTCGGGCCGTAATAACTAAGTACCATTTTTGGGAAGGGACTTGTCGTGCTTTACGGTTTTGGCCGATTTGACCCGAGGGCGGTAAAACGTTGGATTAGGCAGTCGGGTGGTTGGGAGACAATGACCCCGCCGATGGAGGCAGACAGTCATATCGACCCGCCGCCTCCGCAAAGAACGCTCTCTTGCCCGAGGTCCGGGATTCCATATGAAGTCAACCTAAAAACCCAGTTTTCTATTATATTTGTATGCCTAATTAGGGTGACCCGGTAAAAATATTCTCCGTATGATATTTTTTGTATATGAATTTATAAAAAAAATGTAATGACGGAACAAAGTGTGTTTTCAAAACGACGTCATTAATTAAAACAAAGCAAAATCAACAAAAATCTCATTTTACAGCACTTTATTTAGAAAAGCTCAATGATTTTAAATCATCTTAAAAAATTAAATTATGATAATGAAAAGAAAAATCAATATTTGGTGATTTTTCATTGCAGAAATTGTACTATTTTAGTAGGAAATTTGTCATGATCAGGCCTCTTAATGCTACATCTTTGTATTATGCCTGGCAAAGAAGTGATAACTTATTCTGTTACATTATAGTAATGATATATCATTGGTGTGATGTTGGGAACACCCGCAGCTGCATGTCTCTTATGTGAAAATCCCATGAGCTAAAGCCATTCACGGTTTTGTATACTACAATTATTAGAATATATTATGTTTAAATATTAAAGGCATATACAGTCCTCTTTTTTTATAGAAAAATTAGCAAAAGTACTACTAATATTTAACTCACTTTCCCAGGTTTAGTGCAGCTTTGTTAGAAGGTGCGTAAAGGAGGGGTAAACGAGTTTCTCTTTAAGAGAGAGTGAGTGGAAAATAGAAAAACAATACATTAAACAGACAGCAAAAAATTAGTCACCCTAAATATTTTTATTATCTCTCAGACAATCCTCCATTGATTATCTTACAACAATATTTGATTCGTTTTAAAGGATTAGAGGTAAATGAAGTACAGATAAAATCTCACTTGTGTTTACAATTGAATTTTGTAAATCACTCGTTGTATAGTCGATCTCTTCTTTGTTCGTTTTTTTCTTTCTAACGTTCCGATCGTCACATTTTTTAACTTGTACCATTTTTAAGTTTCGAATTTGTATGAGTGATGGTTTTAAGTGATAAAGATACGAATAGAAACATAGCTTTGTTGGAAGTTGAAAGAAGTGAAGCGACTGTTGCCAGGGTGCTTAACATTCTCAGAAAAATTAATCAAGGTTTTTAGTTGAGATAAAAAAGTCAATGGCACGAGCGGGATTCGAACCCACGACCTTCGGCTAGATACGCCGCTGCTCTACCACTTGAGCTGTCGTGACCTCGATCCACTCGGACACTAACTTCCCATCTCAACCCCACCTTTTGAATTTTCCCTCCTTTTTGCCATTTTTCATAAATTGGTCAAGCGGACCACGAAATTAGTGAATTTAATTCTCAGAAAAACCCTTTCATCGCTACCAAGGTATTGGGGTAGGTAAGAGCGGGACTCGAACCCGCGGTAACGACCTCCGGAATAATACCCCGCCCCTAACCACTTGAGCTATCGTGATTTCCTACAAACTTTTCAGATTACCCTTTTTTTTGTAAATATAAAATTTCGTGTAATCGGATTCGAATATCGGTGATCATGAAGTATGGTCGATTACACAAAATTTGAATATTTGCCAAAAAGAGGAAAATTTGCAATAGTTATGAGCTGAGAGCGCCGGGAATTATTACGGAGGTCGTGGGTTCGAGTCCCACTCATCACATTAATTTTTTAAATTCACGAATTTCGTGGTCCGCTTGACCAATTAAACATTACAATTAATTAAGGTTTTTAGTTGAGACGAAAAAAAGTTAATGGCACGAGAGGGATTCGAACCCACGACCTTCGGCTAGATACGCCGCTGCTCTACCACCTGAGCTATCGTGACCTCGATCCACTCGGACACCAACTCCCCATCTCAACCCCACCTTATGAGTACCTTATGAGTTAGTTTAAAGGAGGGAAAACTCATAAGGTGGGGTTGAGATGGGGAGTTGGTGTCCGAGTGAATCGAGGTCACGATAGCTCAGGTGATACAGCAGCGGCGTATCTAGCCGAAGGTCGTTGGGTTCGAATCCCTCTCGTGCCATTAACTTTTTTTCGTCTCAACTAAAAACCTTAATTAATTAATTTTTTATCTCAATAACATTTTACATAAACATTATAAATTAATCATTATAAATTAATTTAAATATTAATTGAAAGATATCAATTGGTCAAGCGGACCACGAAAACTAGTGGAATTAATTGTTAATCAAGTTTTATAGGCAAATGATTTTCCTTATTCAATCGTAGGATATGACAAAATTTGAAAATCGAGTCAGACAGGTGTTTTAACGGTATGGAGTTTGATATTTGAATAAAATTTGCAGTAAAGGCAGATGAGGGTTCTCAGAATAAACTGAAAATTACTTCCTTCATAAACATACATTATTTGAAACAATATGACCGCCCGGCATAAATTCGGAAGGACGAAATTAAAATGTCCCGTAATGGCAAGGAAGGAAGCTATTACGCCCGCCGGTGGTTTTAAATCTCGGAGGACAAATGTCGTAATGAAACGGGTTGTAGCCGAGAGGAAAAAGATAAACGCTTTTGGGGGTGGTCGAGCATGTTGAGAGAGGTTAGTATTTAGGGCGAGAGTTCGCCGACCCTCTTTTACGACCTTCTCCCTTACTCCACTAAAACCCACCCCTTTACCCTTAACCATGGTGACTTCCACCACCTCGAGATAATGTTTCCTTATCAAAATAAACATAACAGTTTTCAAACTTCACCCCCTCCTTTATGACGTGCTCAACAGTCGAGTGAAATTGTAGGAATCTATTGTTGGTTCTTGCTCGGAGTTGCGGTCTTGCCAGTAATTAAAACTCCCCGAGGTACTGTACAACCACATAATTAGAAACGTACGGCATTATTACCTTGGCATGGGCAATAATGTTGTAAATTTGTGTTTACGCATTAGACCAGCAGTTTTGGCTCCAGTTAGGAACTAACGTTTAACTTTCCGCCCTTCGTAAATACTGCATTTGATTTCAAGAAAAAAGTTAATGCAGCATTCTTTCCACCTGAAAAAAACGAAATTTACTTTTTAAAATAAATATTAATTAATATACATATTGACAGGGGACACAGTTCACTCTCGAGGCACATCATATTTACATTGTGGGCCCGGCCTCGTCAGTGGGTCATTGAGCGTGGTCAGGGATACACACCTAGCCGCTGAGCTAGTTTAATTGTATCCACTTTGGGAAAAGACCGTCCAGCCTTCGCCTCGCACTTACCTGATGATTTTTCAAACCGTACAAATAAGTACGGAAATATATTTATATATGGATGTGTACTCTATATTAATAAAAAATATTTTCGTAACACTGGACACTGAATCATTCCAAAATATATTTATAATCCCTCATTTCGATATATAGATATAAATTTAATGAGAGAAAAGAGAAGAGGAGGAAGAGGCTATATGTTATGGAACTCCTGCGCAATATTACCTAACCTGCTGCATTATCTCTTAAACCGAAAAATCAGGCTGATTAACGGAACTGATGGATACTGCGAAATTATCAGCGTAATGAGAAAATGTTAAAATAACCAATTCAAAATAAGCATTGTATTATTTTAATCCATTAAAAATTTAGTATCTTTAAGATTCTTCACTAAGGATTGGTGCACCAATTCAAGCACTGTTTAGTAAGAGAAGAACAGTATAAAGGGAAAAATAAAAGAGGGAACGAAATAGATAGAATGAAAGAGAGAACAATTAGAAATAAATACAATGATAAAAAAATGAGAGTGTTTAGAAAAAGAGCGATTAGGAATTTAAAAGAAAGAAAGAGATTGATAGACAGAGAAAAAATTGAATGACTGAGAGGACGAGAGAAATTTATAAAAAGCTGGAGATAGGAAATGTAAAAGGAATGAACTTGATTTTCAATGAACCAACTCCTCCAAATCGTTTAGTAGAAACAAATATCAAAATAAATCCTTAAATATTAATTTTAGAGGATGATTTCCTAGCAGTTTTTCGTCTTAAAAATATTAAGTTACTAATGCTACTAGTTAATAATGCGTTTTCATTTCTGTATTTGGCATCAGTTCGAATTTTAATCAACTCACTTGTTTTTAATATTTCCTGTGAATAAAATATGGTACTGTTAATATAACTTACAGTTTTTCTTTATTTTTATAAAATTAACTTATTATTAAATAATTTATTGTTTTGCTGTGTACGGTGTAAAATCACTAATAGTTTGGAAGACTGAAGAAGTTTTGTTGTTAGCAATTACTGAGTACAAATGCATCTAATGACAATTTCAGAAAAGGCAAATTTCAAACTGTACTTACGAAGTGCGTAACATCTGCAGATTTTGTGGTTTCTAAAAACTGAATGTTATATTTAAATTTCAATGTAAATTTGGCATAGAGTCGATAGATGATTTTTAAATTCAGGTAAATGGTCATCGGATGAAGAAAATATCAAAAATGTGCCGAGCGTTTGTCAAATATTATAACATCTTCAGCATAACTTTTTCTCTCTTCCGAATAAAAATCGTAATTTGTACCTGAAAAAGTATTTATTTGTATTTCTATCATCCGAACCGTGTTGTATAAAAAATCTTGTATTTTGCTCTATTTAGAATCTGAAGATGTCATAATACATGACGAAAACTCGGCACGTTTTTGGTGTTTTCCTCATCCGATGTCCATTTATCCGATCCTCACCCAAATAATTTCACAGGTCGATATTCACATCACACACATTTTTAAATTTAGTGCGTTGGTTTACGGCATGCTTACGCAAGATTTACATCACGACAAGCAAAAACAACTGAACCGCATTAAACTGTTATCTTCCCGTAATTTGCACCCAGGTGGTCGTTATCTTTAATTAAAACTCATATCATATATAAAGACAACAGCTTACTGAACCCGGATGCATCTTTTCCGAAACCTTCTATGTATGTAAATGTGATGTAGTTAGTACTAGTAATATCACTTAGTTGACCTTAGGTCCTCTGTGATTGACTATTCCTCTCTGCCTGCCTTTCTCATATCTAAATCAATCTTTCTTCTACTTTGTATTTCTCCAACACTCAATATCTTTAGACTCCATGCTCCTCCTTCTTACTTTACACCTTTTTATGTATATGTACCTATAGCTGAACTTATTGCCACTTTGCTTTTTTCAAATTCTTTTCGTACTTTTGTGCGTTCTTTATCTCTAAATAAGTATTTCCTCTCTCTCTCTCTCTCTCTCTCTCTCTCTCTCTCTCTCTCTCTCTCTCTCTCTCTCTCTCTCTCTTTCTCTCTCTCTTCTTTCCTCTCTTTATTCCTTTCTCTATATCTCTCTCGCTCTTTCTCTTCACCATTCTCTCTTTATTTCAAACACTCACACCCGTATCCTTCTATCCCTCTTCTTCACACTTTTATTCTCACTTTTAATGCATTTCTTATCTAGAATTTCTATTTAGAAAAATATCCATACCTTTAAACCTCGAAGTCTTATTCCGACGTTTTATTATTTTCTGCACTCTATGCACTTTTGTGCTCTCCTTTGTATAATCAGTCTCTGTCTAACAGCCTCCTCTCCCTCTCCTTCTATATTTCGTTTTCTTCTCTCCTTCCTTTTCACTTGCTCTTTCACTCTTTCAGTGTAGTCAATCTTTCACTTCATTAAGAGATTTAATAACACCTTGTCTACTAAAAAAATGTTTTTGGTTTCTATAGCACTCTAAAAAGATGATTTTTCAATAAAATTTTGTTCTTCGGAAATAGTGTTTTATTAACAAGCAATTGCAAATAGTATGTAAAAAATATAAAAGTTATATATTATCAAAAGAAACAAAATAATGTATTTTGCAAGTTGGTTTCGGCAGGAGTTTGCAATAGCACAAATGATACAACTTTCTTTCAAAACTGAATCAAAACTAGTCGATGATGGTGCACGTACTGTTATTTTTGACACTCTTTCCGATCCATCCTACTTGCAGTCTTCAAAAGAAAACCAATTAGTTCTCGTTTTTCAAAAGTTGTTAGACATCGTGACAAGGTCCTCCGGTCGTCGCTTAACCTCGTTATGCGATTAAAACCCGACATGAAGAAAAAGGAAAAGAAGGAAAGTGCATCACGCTCCAACTCCATCTAAACTGGAAGTTATATTTAGCCGGGTGGATGGCCCTACCAGGACACCCGGCTCTTAATCCGTTCAGCCTTTAATCCACTGCACGCAACACGGCCCTGGTTATGGATCGTTCAGTACTAAATTTAAAATTTACATCATGGAAATATTTCATAGCCTGCTGTTTCATCACGAAACGCTTCGGCGATCGGTTAGATAAAGTGCAAAGATGGCCCTATTTTTCGCGACTTTAAGTTATGCCTATAAAAGGGCTATAGGCAATATCCTCTGGTTTATTCTTGACGATTTTGTATTGCCACAATTTTAACGTAAAAATACTGACTGTGAACCAACATTGTTGAATATTAAATAGACCACAAATCAGAATTAATTAGTAATTCGGGTTCTGGTCAATTGAATGAACTCATATTAAGAATATTAAACGAACATTCACGTCTAGGAATATCTTTTTCGCAATTAAGATTTATTTGCGACTTTGTAAATTTTATTTAATAGTTATTTCATAATTTTACACAGACAATAATCATTGTACACAGATCGTTGATGTAGAATTTTTTTAAATTATGGTAAATCGGAAAATTACTATTAGATCTTTAATTTTAAAATCATTTGTTCTGACTCGTGTGATGATGAACGTTGTAATGAGTTGATGAAGCGTATTTCATTTTTTTATACCGGAAATTCAAAAATTTGTCGATTCATTCTGGTGAAATTGAAGTTTTCTTTCAGAATTCGACAATTTCAATTTATCGTTTAAAAAAAGAGAAAATTGAAAACTTAATTGAATAAAATATGAAAATTTAATTTTAGTTGATTATTTAAACCTGAACTTCAATATCTCTAGAAAGAATCGATGAATTTTCGGGGTTTTGGTATCATATTTTAGCACTCTCAAAGCGCTTTCAAAATGTGTGAAAAAATTAATTTTCAAAAAGTCATCGATTCGATTTGGAGATATTTTTATTCAGAACTTTTTAATCTCAAAATATCTAGTAAATGGTTCAAAAAGAATACAATTGAAAACTTAAATGAATAAAATTAATTAATAAAATTTTAAACAACAATCAGTTATATAATATATAAATTATAAAATTATCGAATTCTGAAGATAAACGTCAATATCTCCAGAACGAATCGACGAATTTTTGAGGTTTGGGTATAATGTTTTTATACTTTCAAAATGTGTAAAAATAGTGCTTTGCTTATGATAAAAACTGCAGTTTAAAACAAAATATGCGCGAAAGAAAAGAAAAAGATGGAAAACACGTAGAGGGCCAGCGATGACCTCAGCTGTTTGTTGGCCCATAAACTTCCCACTTATTATTACGATAAAAACTTGATTACCATGTCGGCTTAACGCTCCAATTGATTAAAAATCTAATGCTATTGTACAAATATGAATAATTTGTATGCTTCTTTTGGTTGAAATTAAGTTTTGTTATTTCTGCAACTCCTGGGTACATTATTTCCCTTTTTTATCATTTTATTCAGGTGGCTTCATCGTCTGTGATAGCCCTGGGCAGTCAGTTCTTGCTAAATTTTAATTTGAAAGTGAAGATGACATATCAGAAAAATAAATTTTGCCAAAATCACAGTATTTTTTACATATTAGTCGGTAGAAATTAAATAGAGTGCTTCAAAATAATGAAGTTACTCGCTGAACATTGGAGATAAAGAATAATCGTTTACACGAAGTATATAAATAAATAAAAAATTGAGTCACAGATTTTTTTTCCAAATCGCTAGTGTACTTGTGCTGGAAGTTTTATTATAAGACTTTCTTTTTAATTGATTGACCATAGGTATTTTATTTATTATCATTGATAGCAGCATACACAAATTCATTAATGTGGATCGTGTTTTCCCCAACTTAGATATAAAGGAAGTTTTTTCCGGATATTAATTTAACGCCTTGCTCAAGTTTTGGCAAGCGAACGTAATCTATCATCCTGTAAGGGCTAATTATTGGAATTTTATCAAACTGCAGCTCTCCACGGAAGCCAATCGGCCTTAATCGTCCGACTGGTAATTAACCGAAGAGAAGGTCGGTTTTGCTGGGCCATATCAGTTGAGCTGGTCGCCGGTTATAACCGTTAGGGGCACGCAACGGCGATAGCAACGTCCCGCTGCAATGCCAGTCGCAGGGCCAAATAAAACATGGATTCGGAATTGCAGGTAGAGAGAGATTTATCGGAAGAAGAAACGAGGCTTTCAACACAATTAGGCGAAACCAATCGAGAAAAGTCTCTTTTAACCAATTTTCCGCATAAATGGGTATATAAAAATGTTTCTCAAGAATACGAAGGTAAAAAAATAATATTCAAATTATAATTCATCTTTGCTACTGCAATTCCGTTTTCTGTAAAATAGTTGACATTTTTTAAACGAATTGGCCATAGACTGAAACAAAAAAAGGAGCAAGATACTGGCTATATTGTGCAAAAGAAGTTCAATCCCATGAAAATTTTAACTCATTGTCTTGATCTGTCAGAAAAGCATTCTTGCTTCATCCAAAACTGGAACAAATTTTTTCTCTTTGTTTCCAGTAGAATTCGTGTTTATTGAACATCTATCAGGAACAAATTCATGATTTATCTTGAAAAAACTGGAAATTCCGGTTGACCCCGATCTAGCAATTGTACTCGGATATCAGAACTTCGGCAGTAAACCCGCTCTTCGAAAAATAATCGCAGTAACATTAAACAGTAAACATCGTCAAAAACGTCTGATTCTAAACACAAGGAGTATAACACAATGCGAAGATTGGTTGGTTGATTCTGATCAAGTATTGGGTACATTGATAACACTCATCACATGGTTACGTAACCAAAAAATTTACACATGCGTACTACTTGCTATCTATAAATATTCAGAGGCCATGGAATAAAATACACTAACGTTGCAATCTGTTCAATCAGTAGTGATCTCGATCAGCTTATTATCCAACTCTGTTTATTAACGTCGTACGTCCTTCGACATACTTGATCTCAACTCTGCCGACTTGAATTTTCGAAAACAATGCACACAGACATCTGAAATATTGCCTATGCTTGAATCAGATTTAACCCAAGAGTTGTTTTGTCGTGAAGGTGTTGTTATTACCTCTGTTATCCATTTGTAACATTGAGGGATTAAGGGCGGACGATTAAGGCGACGTGGCGAGTTCTCGGGATGGGAACACGTAGAGATGGCTCGAGCAGTCTGTTAAGTTGTCGAAAAAAACCTATACTCTAAACTAAGACAAAAACAAAAAAACAAGGCTCAGTTCACATGACCTACCATGCAAAGACTGTCAAAAATTATATTATGGGCAAACAAGATGGACTAGAGAATAGAATTTACCAGCATTCATATTTGATTAAAAAGAAAATAGAGTGCCTTGGCAGAACATGCGGTAAAATCTATTCATACTTTAGTTTTGATGAAGTAAAAATCATCCAAACAACAAAAGATAATAAGAAAAGAAAATTTTTGGAAGCAGTATATATTAAGAAGGACAATAGATCAGTGAATCATATAAAAGATTCAGAATTAATTAATGATAATTATCAACTTTTTAGAATGTTCCAAAAACGGAAATATAATTAAATAATATGGGGAAAATAAAGATAAGAAAGTCAACTATTACCTATATAAAAAATATATTTTGCATTGTATATGTAAGGCCGGAAATAATACAAAATTAGCCCCCGGAACGTGATCCCGATCCTCTAAGATAAGTATTTTTAATTGTCTTTTACCAACAACCCTGCAATTATAGGGTGTCTGAGCATACGCACTTTTCTAATTTGTACCATGGGATCCCATTGTTTCTGGATAAGCTTTGATTTGGCGGCACAAATTGGGACACTATCTCACAGGGTCTTTGCACTGACGTTGCATCAGGTTTGGCAAATTTTTTTAGGTAGCTGTTTTCGCAGATGAACTTTTCTTTGAACTAATGCTTGTCTTCCATAATAGTATTTAGGTAGACTAAAATACTATTCCTTAATTTTGGTGGAATTGACCAGATTACAAATACGCAGCTATTTCATTTTTGTATCATTCTATTTTAGATATATGAAGTTTCAATTACTTCTATTTTAGAAGTTTGGTATCATTCTATTTTAGATGTATGAAGTTTTAATTAATTAATATGGACAATTATGCTAAACATGTATGGATTTATATGATGTTTATTTGGCTTATGCAATTATCTTTCGTCCATTGTTACTAATCTTTTGACAACCTATGCCCTTCCGAAGGAATATTTAAACGGAAACGTTTTTCTGACTTTTCCAAAATGTTTTACCTTAATTATAAATGCTTTGGCTATTTAACTTTGTATTATTTATGAGTAAAAAACTCAAATCATTATTATTATTTGATATCTTATTTGTTACTTGTGAAATAGTATTATGGAAACGAAATAGGCGAAACCACCCCCAGGTACATCGACAGGTAGAACGAATGTAAAATAATGCTTTGTTAATAAATAATAAAATTGACTTGTTTGAATAAGAAATAATAACAATATTACATTGCTCTTATAATTACTAGCTTGTAGTAAAGGTCTAGTTGCATTTTGTATAATTAAAAAACCGGAGGAAAGAAACGCAAGATGAAAATGTATTTTCGGTTTTTTGCTATACACCCCTGACGTCAACACTGAAAAAATAACAGGATTAGACAACTAAGGCCAAAACAAAACTACATAGATTTATATTCTTCTTCCCTCTTCGTCTCAGCACTTTCTACCACACTCTTCTAGGCCACATTATAAAACTTTAAAATCTCAAATAAATGACAAAATTGTGGTTTTGCTTTATGAAATCTCAGTTCATATTGTCACACCTTTTTCAAATTGTCAGTTAAAGTTGAAAATTTGAAACCCAGCATAGAATCTGTTGCGTCACTCATGACAAAACCCTTCCTTTTAATAATCTTTTACCCATTAGGGGTAATATCAAAAGACCGGTGAATGTTCAACAAGGGTGAAGTCAGACGAGTGTCAGTTCAAGAGGCATGATGATTGATCGGGCCTGGGGGCAGACGTGTGTTTTATCTAGCGTACATCCCTTTGTGGATTTTCCTTGTCAATTTCAGCCCGACAGTACGGGGTAGTACAATTAATTTTGCCTTGGATTTCGCCTTATAAATATGTAGGAAAAAGATTAAAAATGCTCAGCTTTTAAGGCACAATTAATCAAATAAACGGTGGATTACAAGAAAGAATATTATTAATGAGATAAATTATTGACATTAAAAAATGTTGCTGTTGAAAATTAGTTAAAATATAAGGATAACACGAATAAGGGCCACCTACCCCGAAAAGCTTGATGAAAGACTGTCGAAGAAGGTATGTGTAACTTATAGTGTGATTGTAGTCCTCTCGACAGAAAAAGCTGTATTTTTTTAGGACTTTTTATTACTGTAGTTTCATATTGTTTCATATCATTTTCTTTATCTGATTAAATTACATTTCTAGCATAATGATAGATTTATTATGTTATAATTGTTAGAATTTATTAAAAATCCCAACGGCTCGAGTTTAAAAACTTATTAAAGCATTAACAAGCTCAAGTTTTGGTTTAATTTATTAGAAAGGTTAGATCGTGCAATGTCAGGGTTTGATGTTAAATGTAGCGCTAAATCTTTTCTTTCCGCTTTTTTAGTTTAGTAAACGCTAAGGATTGACTGTTTGCAACACGTACTTATTTCCATTGATCAAAAGTTATTATCTTTTAATATTGTTAATTATCGATCTATTGTCAATAAAGCTCAGAGTTGAAAGACATGTAATTTTTAAGTTCAAAGTAGAAAATACTTCGCATTCCAAACGTAGGTCTATTTTTGTATCTCATTTCTTACAAAACATGTCGGATATATCAAGTTTCTAACACTTGAAGTTATTATTTTTTAAGTTAGCTTATGTATTTTTTTTATTAGAATTATGCACACATTGATAGACTGAAAGTTTATGAGAGTGCTTGTTAGATTTTTTCAATTGATTATTCTTTTTATACAAGATCTTGGATGAGATACTATTAAAGATTAAAAAGTCAGTCTCACCAGAGGGATTCGAACCCACGTCCTTAGGCTCAATAAGTCTAACCACTTGAGCTATCGTGACGGTCTTGCTAAACATATTAATATGCCGCTTTAATGGTGTATTTAAAAGCTTAATCCTGGCGGATGATCCCCGATTAGTATCATACGAATTCATTACACTCTCGAATAATTAAGTCAATGCAATCGCATCAGACATCCTTAGTTGGACTATCTTGAGTCAACCGTCTTTATACGGCTCAACAAAATTGTTTAATTTATAATATTTAATATAATTATGTTGGGTATTTGGAATTATGAATGGCCGCTGGATTCCAACTCCGGAACTTTACCTTACAGTGATGAGCGCCGTGTCAACGCCTAAACTGTTGCGGCCACCGATGCGCCAAATCAACTGACTATTTTTTTTTCGATGTAAATTCTTCCAATATTTCTTCCGCTGTTGCCATAGCTTTTACTTTTATTTTTAGAAAAGCCAAATTTCATTTGTTATTACAAATAAACAACATTAGAAAGTAGTCAATGTAAAAAAAGTCGTACAAAAATTAAACGTTGTTTTCATGTACATGATTTTTTTTAAGATCCGAACATTCAAATGTATATTATTTTAAAACTCATTATCAATATAAACTTTTGAGGTTCAAAATTTATGTAAGGATCAATGATTTAAGAAATGGAGTGAATTTAATATAAACTGACAGTTATTGTGGGATTTCAGTCAGAACATCGAAAAATATATTTATTTGCCGACGTTTCGGAAGATTTGCTCCATTTTTAAGGATGAATTTTGACGCCTACAAACATAATCGGTTTTCATTTCTTTTAACAATTTTTTAAAAATAATTAATTTGTTCCTTACATTAAATATATTGGCGTTTTGAGAACTGGTATGATTTTACTTTTTCTCTTTTTTGACCATATCTAGTTATTCAATCAAAATGTACACATTAATTACGGTTTACTTATATGTTTTGAATTTGATTTCGATTTATAAATGGTATTCAAAAAGGAATTGTATTAATTACACTTACCTTGGGGTATAAAAATGGTATTTCATGACAATAACTATCACTAAAAAAAGGTTGATTTTCTTTCTGATAACAAAATAATTGCCCCAAACCAATATGTATTTCAATCATGCAAATCGGCAGAAGGTGCACTTTTTGAGGTTTCTGCTTTTATATCAAAAGCTCTTGACATTAAAAATAAAGTCATAGGATTGTTCTTGTATATCTCAAAGGCGTTTGACATAGATCACGCAGTATTACTTGAAAAACTTTTCAGTATTGGATCCGTTCATAATTTCATTACATCTTAGTTGTTAAATAGGACTCCTAAAACGAAAATAAACCAAACTTTTAGTAATCCCACTTAAATTAATAGTGTTTCACAGCGAAGTGTTTTAGGACTGTAAGAGTTTTCTACTAAAATATTAGGAGTCGCTGATGATACAGCTATACTTTTTTCTGGCTAGAAATATGTTGTTGTAGTAAACAGAATATTAATTATAAAATAATAGTAATTAAAAAATGTTAGTAATTTCTTACTTTTAAATGCAGAACTCATTAAATTTAGTGTTTCAAATCAAAACAATATGACAATATAGTTTACATTCTTCTGTAAAGACATTTAACTTTAATTGACCGATTATACCATTTTCTAACTTACAGCGAGCAGGCTGTTCATTTTACATTATTTTGTTCTTCATTTTAATTTTTTCTTAGAATAAGGTATTCAATGTACAATAGTAAATTCATTTGTGTTTTTGTCGTGTCAAATACTAAAAGGCTCAAATATTAAAAATAAGTCCGGAACGATTTGACAATACGGAATTTTGTTGAAGTAAGAAATTAAATCAATAAAAAGATAAAGACGGATCAGTGTTCATAAATTAATATCGTTAAATTGTTTTCTAATATATAAATAAAGGGGGCCACGGTAGCCGAGTGGTTAAGGCGTCAGACTCTCGGCTAGTAGATCCTGCGGTCGTGGGTTCGATCCCCACCGTCGCCTCTGGACTTTTTCTGACGCCTAAGGGGACCGGTGGCCGAAATTCGCACGGCACTCACCAATGAAAGGGGCGGGATTTGGTCTTAGCGACCCTGAATTGGTCCCAACCCCCTTCAAATATGAGTTTCTTCTATGGATGAACACCGGTACAACGGGGACTCAAGTTCACATTTGTGTTGCAAGCCCTCCCCACAAATATGGAGCGAGGGATAAAGTACAATAAGCTGTACAACTCCTCCAGTCCCTGGTATCAAAAAAAAAAAAATATATATATATAAATTAGAATATTGTTTTTTATATACTGTCGAAGTTTTATTTTATGTATATTTATATACTGTTGTTAAAAATGTATTCATTTAAATACATCAAATAATTTTTATATCAATAGAGATATTTAGAACGCTGATGATGATATTATCTTTTCGTAGAGCTCGGGATATAAATGCCTCTCTTTCATCTAGATGTTTGCTCTACTGTTTAATGTCGCTGCAGTTATTTTAGCTGTGTGATTAAATATAAACAATCATAAAGTTCCATTATTTAAGGGTATAACTAAATATTGACTCTCTGTTGGACATGAAAGGCTTTTACGGTTGAAAAGGGCGGCCTATATCTGCGTGGTCAATTTGTCAATATATCGATGTAACGGTGTGCTGAGCTCAAAAAAAGGGTCACGCACCCTTAAAAAACGAACAGCCTTGAACTTTGAACTAACACCGGTTTTTTTACACTTTAACCCATAACTCAACCAAGAAAAATTTTATGCTCCTACCCTCCACCACATCCCTGCGTTTTGGGAACGGATAACCGCTCAAGCATAATTGTTCATCTGGGGAATTTCTGTTATAAAACGAAACGAAAGTTTTGTACACATAATGGCCTTAATTTTTATAGTGAAAAGCCTTGAGGATGATATTTACCAGCAATTCCGAGGGGAAATTGAGGTAGCAATTTACGAAATGAGAAGTAAACCCACAATGGATTTACTAAGTGTAAACTAGAGCAAAGTGGGATGTTAACTGTGCGTTAAACCTTTGGGACAACTTTGGAATCTATCACTATGCACGATAGTGTGCAAATAAAAGTGTAATGAAAGTTGTAATTTATTCAATTACAGTTGTGCGGTTTAATAAGCCATTTCAAATGAAACAATTACTTCTATTGATAGTGAATGTAATTAGATTACTTATTTTATAAAACTGACGTTCTAAATATGAAATTTTCCATTCATCAAAATCAGATCAAGTAAAACCAGGAGGTGTTTTTTGTTGACAACTATACATTATATATGCATATTTATATACAGGGTGAATTGCTACTCGTGCTACAAACTTCTCCAGTAGATTCTTCACCCTAAAATGAACAAAAAAGTTCATATTGTCCATGGTCCGATTCTCAACCATTTCAGAGTAATTTCGCTTTTTATCGATTTTGAAAGATATCACGTCCTGGCGTCGGAAAATCGTGATATCTTTTAATCTAAACATTTCTCTTAAAATCTATAAGCACCGTTGAAATCCCCGTTAATTTTTAGAGAGAATCAAAATCATAATTCCATTGAAATTTTTTAATTTAATTTAATGCCCATTTAGTATGTAATGCTTAAGAAGTTTACAAACAGCTAGAAGGTCAAGGAAGAAAGACCCAAACGTTTTGCCACCTTCATCTTCTTATTGAAAAATTAACGGGGATTTCAACGGTGCTTATAGATTTTAAGAGAAATGTTTAGATTAAAAGATATCACGATTTTCCGACGCCAGGACGTGATATCTTTCAAAATCGATAAAAAGCGAAATTACTCTGAAATGGTTGAGAATCGGACCATGGTCAATATGAACTTTTTTGTTCATTTTAGGGTCAAGAATCTACTGGTGAAGTTTGTAGCACGAGTAGCAAGTCACTCTCAAACATTAGCAATCCTTGAACCACCATTTTTTCTCTTTTTGTCATCAACATCTTGGTCTCACAACCACTAAATAAGAAAATGACGAGTGCGTTGGAAGCGTTATTAAATCAGGTAGTTTTCCTCAAATTTGCTGCCTTCTGAGACTAAAATTAGAAACTCTGGATTACTTTATACACTTTCCGATTTACACAATTTTCCACTCTTTTTGTAGTTCTGGCTGAAATAAAACACAAAAAATTAGCCCAAACATTTTGCCACCGTCATCTTCTTATTGAAAAATTAACGGGAATTTCAACGGTGCTATTAGATTTTCAGAGAAATGTTTAGATTAAAAGATATCACGATTTTCCGACGCCAGGACGTGATATCTTTCAAAATCGATAAAAAGCGAAATTACTCTGAAATGGTTGAGAATCGGACCATGGACAATATGAACTTTTTTGTTCATTTTAGGGTGAAGAATCTACTGGAGAAGTTTGTAGCACGAGTAGCAATTCACCCTGTATATATATATATTTTTTTTTTAATGTAAAAAAAATTAAAGTGTAGTTGAGATGAAAAATTATAAATTAATTTATATGTATGACCACACGTCCGAATTGATTTCCAAGTTTTAAATAATTTTTTCAATGTCCTGAGAAAGGCGTTAAATATAGCCGAAAGCTCGACGGGAAAAAAAAGTGGTTTGTGTCACCTACAAGGCTTCATCCCCGATCCCTTTGTTCAATATTTATCATGAAGGCCGATACTGTTTTTTATAAACGGAATCTTCTACAACCAACAACAGTTTATTTATTAATAATTTTAATGGATTGTAAATTAATTGCGCATGGTACCGAAAGAAAAATTTCTGTACAATTTCCTCAGATAACATCGATTAACAGGACACTCTGGATGTAAAGTGCGATTTCTCAAAAACGCCCCAATAAAAAAAATATTGGGGGGGGGGCAGAAGTTAAACTCACTCTGTATATCTGTCTGTTAATAACATGTAAAAAAATATACTACTGATTTCATGAATGTTGATACACTTAATACGGAATTTTATTTAGATAACGATTAACTGATCAACAGATATAGATGAAAGTTGACTGAACTATTGAAAGTTAACGCCCAGAACTTTAGCGCCTCCAGTGTACGAAAAAAAAATTTTTTTAGTGCTTTTTTAGTATAATCGTTAAAAAAAATTATTATAAATCAATTCACAGACACACATAAACATGCACATTTATTTCTTTTCTCCTGTAGATAATTTTCTTTAACTTTTTTCATACTCTTTGCATTAATTTATTTTACTCTTTTTACTTTTACTCTCAGTAAGCAAGCAAAAAAAAGGTAAATTAGATTATGCGTAATTTAAAAATTAAATTAGCTAAAACTACTAAATATCTCTTTACAATACTGCTGTGCCACATTAAATTTAAGTATATCTCAAAAGTTAAAATAAAAATTATATTAGTATATTTAACTTCAATTGGTTTGATTTTTCTTGTGCCGATTTCTTGTACGACTTTTTCAGATATAAACTGTATGTACTTGAAAATGCCACAGGATCACCGAAATTTCGTACAATCGTGAATGTTATTTAACAACACCTTTACTTAATAAGGCCTTTAAAACAAAACTCAAATCTATCTATGAAATAAAAAAGGGCAACAAAAACAAAGAAAAATTAGGTTTACATTGTTATAAAATAATATAATACAAATGTTGTTATTTTTAAGAAAAATTTGTAATCATAGAAGGAACATGTGGGAAATAAGGTCCCTCAGTGCAGAGTGTACTGTGCTAAAAAAAATAAAGGAAAATCTAAAAAAACGACACATGTAATATCATAATATTACACCTGTTCCTTTCTTATTCGATAATCAAACAGCACAAACACCATTATATTTTTTTAAAGTACTCGTAAATATCCAGATTCCAAAAGTTCAGCAGCAAGCTTACTGTTCATCCCAATCTAGCAGTTGCAATTGCACAATGAAAACTAAAAGACGGAAAGAAGGAAAAGAAAGGTGAAATAATACCTACTTTGGCGTTAGTAATAATAGCGGTGGAGAACTCCTTTTGGTTCTGAAGTTCAGGTTCAAACCAGTAGGTATACATAACAGTCTCATTTGCTAATATTTGATTTAAAATATTCGATGTCAAACATGTGTCATTTATACTAATGTAATCAAAATGAGCCGTTTTTTAAATAAATACGGAAAATCGAAAGAAATGTTTACAAAAGTGCGCAGACCAGTGTTCATACATTCGCTCTCTTTTCGGGGGATATCTGTACCATGGGAAAACAAAATAACCAACCTCACGCTCAACATTAAACTCACTTTTGGCAGACATATCCAAGGGATTTTACGTGAAGGGCAGAATTGCCATTAACCCGTAAAAAGCAGTTGTTTTATTGCAGGACCTGGATGATCTGAGGGATTTTGTTAAGACAGTTTGGTCTGACAGGTTGATTAATACAATGTTCGTTAAAAGGAACAACGAGGAAAGTAATTTTAAAGTGGGCCTGCCAGTCAATTTGTAAGCCGATTGCATGTCTGGCCGGCAAATGTGGGCGTTATTCTCCTCTATTCAAAATCCTTCAGTTGGAGGCCAAAAATGGCCGTTTTTGATTTGTGGGGTTAGGGGTGGAAATGGAGTCACGTACCCGGTCCTGGGCGGGGGTGCGGAAGTGAGTTCCGTCTGTGATGGTGGGGGATGCCACCCCCAGACCGAGTTATTGATTGGGCGCCGGCCCTGTCCTAACCGAAATACACCAGCCAAGGTCGTCTCAAGGACACACCCACCCTCGGTGCCCTTTCAACATCCGGGAAAATTTCAACTCTTGTTTTAAAAATTCCTTTGAATTTTCTTTTCTTTTTCTTTTTAATTTTTGATTGTAAGGGGTACAACCTAAGGCCAATCTTACTCACATTATACATTGCTGACATTCCTGTTCTCCCTAACAATATACTATGCACATTTCCTGACAACACAGCCTTCCAATAGAATATCTGAACATCTTCCTTTCTTTGTTTCGCTAATAGGATACAAATAAATGAAAACAAATCCAGTCATGTCATTCATACTTTACGTTGGGAAAACATGAATTCTTTAGTGGTATCGGTATTTCGCCTTTCGACACTTATACTTTTGTACTCGATAAGTTTGGTAAAGTATTGAAATGAAGTAAATGGGTTAATCCATAACAATTTGTCATCGGAAAACAGGATACAGGACCGACGAGAGTGACCCTGCCTATACCTCTAAAGTGGAGGAGTTTTGGAGTCACCACAAAAATTTGTTAAGTTGTCAAAATTTAAGGAGAATTAGCTTGAGAGAAAAACTATTACTCTACTTTTTGAAATCACATTTCAAATAAAAATTGATCCTCTCAAATACTCTCACACGCTCTCTCTTTCTTTCACGCTCTCTCTATCCCTCTCTTTCTTGACACAAAAAAAAATCCTATTCGCTATATACGGCAGACATAAAATAAACTATGAATCACTAATCTGGTCAATCAAAGCTCAACACAAACAATCTACCCAAATATTAGGCAACAGTAATCAATCCGACACCCATTCTCTGAAATGGGGATTGTCTACATAATCTCGGAGACATACATCGCTTGGGATACAAAGAAAACCCAGGAATGAAATTGGAGCAGCAACAGTCAATGACTTAATACCTCTCAGAAGAAAGATCGAGTCGATTGCACTGATGTAGAGAACTAGGAAGGAACCGTAAGCCAGAAGGCTGCAGTGCCTGGAGAGCGAAAAACCCCACTTCCTAGGATCCATCATCATCAATTTTTTCGTGAATAAATTTTAAATTAATTACCATTAAAGTATGTAAGTATTTTTCTTTGCAAAAGTGTGTGTTTTGCCATTTCAGCCTTCATACGTTTTTATAATATAAACAATAATAAGATTAGTGTTTTATTGCAATCAGCTTTCAACAATAAAACCCAATGAGTCCAAAAATAAATAATGACAAAACATGAAGCGATATTTTTTATTTATTGTTTTATTCTATTTGATTCAAATGAACTTTTGTTACTTCTACAGAAATGTTTGCTTAATCTTGAGTATTGTTTACATTTTTCACGTAACAATTGAACAAACTATTAAAAATTTAGTGTAAATGTATTATGAACAATGACGTGTGAAAGTTTCTTCATTTCATTTACATATAAAAATATTAGAGGTATTCTTCGTGATAACCCTGTTATGTCTGTTAGGTCCTGTTAGATCGAGAAAAATTATGACGTCGACTTCTAAGACTCGGCTAGTTAACATTGCTCGATCTAGCAGGCCAGAACCAATGTTAGGTGTTAGGTCGAAAATGTAGTCACATTGATATCCGTTAGGGCGTGGGTAACCAACATGGCAGCCATGGATTTACCAGCTGTTTTTGTTTACAGGTATTTTTATTCTTAAATACGCATTAATCAAATCAGACCAATTTCTTTTGTTATTTTCTGATTTGTCCTTATACTCATTAATAATAGATACATCCCCTATCCTATAAAGTTTTAGGCTGTTAGGCGTTAGGATACAAGTTATGTATGTAGGCTCGAATTGAAGCGTGTCATTTGTTAGTACTTTTCGAGTGCATAGCATTTTGAATGAAAGAGTTGATTAATTTTCCTCTTTCATTAATTTCTGGCATCTTACAGGTTAACACAAAAGAAAACCAAATCAAATAACAACAAGCCTTCTGAGGCTGTTATAGCTTTATTTTTGGTTCTACCAATCGCCACGCGGAACATTGCGGAAAAATTAACGTTTAACATGCTAAGGAAAGAAGGGGGCGTTCACGATCTTACTGGACATTTCACTACTCTAGTTAACACGAGTTTAATTTTGAAGGGGTGGGGAAGGATGTCGGTATAGAAAAGACATTTTTGTATAAGGCATAAAATGTTTTTCTGGAACCTACATCACACCAGACCGCATCTCATGATTTCTATTTTCTATCGACCTATCGATTAACGGTCACTAATCACCACACATTTATATTCTATTTTAAAATTACCAGTAGAAAACTTGTCGCCTGATTTCTTGTGCAAATTTTGGAGTGATGCAGATCCATTGTTCGATTGTTACAGATTTACGTTAATCTTTATTTTAAAAAATCCTATTATTTTTGGCAATCCTTGAAATCAGCTGAAGGAGTTATAACTTTTCTACGCCACTGAATCGATTTGAGGCCAGGCGGATAACGTCAGGAAAAATTTGGAACGGCTTTAAAGATTTATTGCGCCGGTTACGTTAAAAATTTGGCCGTATCGATCAGGTTCAGTAAGGGTTGTGTTTAGATAACGTACTTGGACAGCATGGTGGCATGGGTGGCCCTAAGGTGGATGGTGAAATTTACCTTTTTTTCCGATTTGTCCCATTTTTTCCATCTGCAATGCTAATTAGTATTGGGGTCGTAGTATGTAGTAGTTGTAGAAAAAGTATTTCGTAAATAATATAGTACTAAATAGAAAAAATTTGAGTACTGGTCTGTTTAATATCTTTAAAATTTATACATAGACGATAGAGCGGTGGATATATCAGTCTGGTAGCGGAAAAGTAGATCCAATGAAACACGATCAATTCGGGCTCGTCTAAAATTAAATTATTTTAATGTATATATGTTTAGTAACCACAATTAACAATATTAATTATTTCAATTGATTATACTTTTTATCATGGTCAAGGTTGAGATGAAAAAGTTAGTTTCACGAGTGGGATTCGAACCCACGATTGAAGTCACGATAGGTAAAGTGGTTGGAGCAACGGCGCATTGAGCCGAAGGTCAAGGGTTCGAATACCGCTCGTGACACTAACTTTTTCATCTCAACCATGACCATAGATAAAAATGCAATTATACTTATACGTGAAATTATATCAATCAATTTTCTAAAATAAAACTGAATGTTAAAGGAAGAAGCCCACAAAGAATTCATTACCTAAACAATCTAGTAATAATATTTCAACCACATTTCGCTAAGATCAGACAGTCGTCGTATAACTTGTTCCTCCAGTACGCGCATTCAAAATACCCTTATGTCACATCCAACCTGGAAAAATCCTACAAAATCCCTTTGCATCGATTTCAATGGCGTGAAATTAATAATAATGGTCCTTTTGTTTACATAAACCTGTTTACATAGTTTGCAAAGGATTATAATCCGTTTAAATCCGATTTAATTTTAGTATTGATTTCAAAGCCGGTCGTGCATTTTCCTTGTACGATATTGGAACTCCAGAGGCAGTCGTCGATTTTATTCCCGGTAACATTTTCTTTTATTCATCTGATCTACATCAAGGCAGATCTGAAAAACTGAATCCAAAGGCGTCAGTTATGATTACGGGATCTACGTTTGGTCAATGCATCTCGTCATTCCATCGAATAACGAATAGTGCCTGCCCGTATGCCTCCTGCATGAAATGAGATTTGAGGTAATAATTTACATTTTTTTCCAAGAGAGTTTATAATCATATGTTTTCTACCCTTTCAAGATGGTTCTAAACTGAGGTAATGGGCTTTCAAATACGCATAACCTTCAAAAACTTGCTAAGCAAAGATATAAATAAGGAAATCATGAGGTCCAACGTCCTAAAGGTTATTTCTACCCAAATTCTCTACCCAAGCATACATACGGTCTTAGTATTATAGATTGATAAAAATCAGTTATAATCTAGGTATAGGTAATATTCTGCAGTTCTTCTTGGACAGACATATATAGAAGATAAGATGTTTGGCATTCAATGGATATAAGAGCATTTGATTTTTAATTGTACAGTTTTCTATTTAAAATGCTAAGCTTTGGTAAGCAGGTAATTGTAGCACTAAGATACTCCATTGAATATATTTCGTTTTTGATAAAGATAGTAATCGCCTAAAAGTTAAAATTCATCGTCGTAATTCTCTCTGTTTATATCCCTGATGATGGGAGCTTGTACTGTAGTCTGTTCAGTGCCATATATTTAAAGTTTTTAAGGAAAAAAACGAAAAATCATGTTGTGAATGTTGCAAATATTTTGCATAGGCCTTACGAAGAACATTTTGAACTATGTTTTGCAATTTGAGCAACTTTTACTGACTCAGAGATTTGCATTCAGTCAATACAATGTATGTACACATTATTGCATATACATACGAGTTGTTGTTGTAATATTCTAAAATTTTCAGAATTATGATTTTAAAAACTTGCCATGCATCCTCCCAAATAATTGAAATTGATAGAATCAACATATTAATTCCCTGGTCCTAACATCTACCTAATAACAAATACTAATAGTAAGTATAACAATTAAATATAACAAATAATAAAAGCAGTAAAAATAAAAATCTACAAATACAGACAAATTCAACTAATTAATATGAATAAATATAGCTAATAATAGTAGTATATAATAACAATTTAAATATTCTCCTACCAGGCATAGATACTTAGTTTAATAGCTCTTATGAGGAAGTACAATATATGAAATGAAATGAAAAAATTCTTTATTGAATTAGTCTTAATTTGCAGTTGTGATGCATGCTGAGATATTACCAACGTGCGAAAGCAAAGGGGCTTTATAACCTTCAACATGTTTATCCTGCAACGATTATATAATCATTTTACTTACAGTTTACATATTAGCGGAAAAAACCGTAAAATCGAAAAGCACAAATGTACATAATCAGTTATAATAAATAAGTGATTAGTTGAATAAATAATTTAATAAATATATAAGTAATGAAATTAATAATGCATAAATAAATAATTAGAAAAATAAATAGATGAAAATACTATGTGTACACATAAGTTATTCAGTGTTGTACAATATTTCGTTTGCCTGATTTTCATTTTCCATTTGTTTCTTACTTGTTTTATTTCCACGAGTTCCACATACTGTAGTTCCGCACAATTGTGCACATTTTAAAACTGCCTTTTTAGGTCGGCCTCTTACAGAATCATAAATAAATCAAAATGAAGCGATCGTGCGAGGACTTTCCTGGATTTCGATCGTATTTAACAAGATAAAAAATGCAATATTGGCAGAAGTCAGAAGTGCCTCACCTCACCACTTCTGGGACAACTAGAAACATACATAAAAAACTTAGGGTTTGAAATTCGAGATGTTTATTGTAAAATAAATACATGCTACATTATCTCAACGCTTGTCAAGGCCTCGTCTACAATCTCAACATCCTGAATATGCAACGGGTTTTTTCTACATGTAGGATATCTTAAACTTCTGATAAACCAGTGGGTATGATTACAGTTTATATTCGGGTACTAACTGGCTAAACAACCGTTTCACGAAAAAAGAAAATGCATAAATAACTGGTAATTAATATGCTACAGGAAACGGTAAATTGATATATTATAGCTATTCATAAAGGGTTCTGTACCGAAAAAATGAGTTAAAACATTAACATAAAAAAATTATATCTAAACACGGAAAAAGATGGAAATTTTTATTTTTTATTTTAGTAATAAAAACTGGACATTTCATTTTGGAACAGGACAGTATAAATAGAGGATTTATTATGGAAATGGAGATAAAAGGGAAAGACCTGCTCTCTTCGTGTTTTGTAAAATCAACATTTCCTCTTAAAAAGCCATGGAATCCTAAACCCTTTTGAAACATTTCAAACCGGCAATTGACAATATTCTCAGCGATTTATTAAATCACGGTCTAGAAAAATGTGGTTGTTTTTATTGAAATGGGTTTAACTCGGAAAGACCTTTTTAGTGTAAAAGCTTTCAAAAATCGTCACTAACCCATTCGACATCATTAGACGGTAGTGCACGAAGACAATAAAAGTTTTATGACGGTGAATCCTTGTATTTTATATTTTCTGTTATCTAAGGCTCATCTATAAAAAAGCATGTTCCTCCTAAAAAGTTTTCAATTTGAAACCTTTTGTAAATTACAAATCAACCTTCAATCAATCCAGCAATAAAAACAGAGGCTTTAAACGCAGTGGTAGACAGAAAACAACTACAGATTTTATTTTTCCTTAAAAGTATCTAACCGTAGGATTAAAAATAATCTATTTCAATCATTTGTGCTGAAACAAAAGAAAACAACAAAACAACGCTCATTCAAATAGCGTGAAAATGCAAAAATGTAGGCTGCCCCTTCGTTAATTAACAATCAAAATAAATTCTACATAAAATTGGAATAATATTAAAATTTACAATTTTAATTTTTTAACCAAATATGAAAGAAGAGTATTGTTCTGTTATTAACCAATTTTCTTCAAACCCAGCAGCAGCTACGACTCAGATCTGTTAAACGAACCCGGAGAATAAATATTTGGTGCATGACATTTTTTTTAATCCTAGTAATTTTTTATTTTTAGGTGCAATTATGGATGTAGATCGAGGATTTGGTCCAATGAACGGAACTAATATAAGTATGCCAAGATTCTGTCAATAGTAAGATATATAAACAAATAGCTTTATTAACATGACTGTATTAACCTATAAATTCTGGGAAAAGAAAAGCCTTCCTGATAAATGCCTATCTCGAAGAGGTTTCGTACATTTGATCTTTTTATAAAATTGACAATTGCCCGATACTCAAACTAGGTTATGAATCTTTTAGTTTCGGAATGCAGGTAATAATCTCTTCTTCAAGATTATTCAGAAATACCCCCTTATACAGCAAATTCTATTTTTCTAAGAGATATTCGCTCGATCTGCGTATCTCATTTTCCCAGATGGCTCGAAGTCAATGGATAGAATAGGGTGCACCTGGTTTGACTCTCAATTGGGTAGAAATGAGAGAGAGATTTCTTTCTTCTTTAATAAATGTCTATTCAGCGGAGCTCATTGGAATTTTGAAAGCTGTACAATACTTCTGTGAAAATGAACTAACAATAAGTTTTAATTAATTAAGGTTTTTAGTTGAGATGAAAAAAAGTTAATGGCACGAGAGGGATTCGAACCCACGACCTTCGGCTAGATACGCCGCTGCTCTACCACCTGAGCTATCGTGACCTCGATCCACTCGGACATCAACTCCCCATCTCAACCCCACCTAATGAGTTTTCCCTCCTTTTGCCATTTTTCAAATGTCGTGTAATCGGTTTGGATTCTCGACGACAATTGAAATGGCGACGGAGAGCTTTAGTGAAGTGTACTTCAGTTAATTCATTAAATTCACTAATTTCGTGGTCGGCTTGACCAATTAACCGCCATTTCAATTGTCGTCGAGAATCCAAACCGATTACACGACATTTGAAAAATGGCAAAAGGGGGGAAAACTCATTAGGTGGGGTTGAGATGGGGAGTTGATGTCCGAGTGGATCGAGGTCACGATAGCTCAGGTGGTAGAGCAGCGGCGTATCTAGCCGAAGGTCATGGGTTCGAATCCCTCTCGTGCCATTAACTTTTTTTCATCTCAACTAAAAACCTTAATTAATTGTAATGTTTAATTGGTCAAGCGGACCACGAAATTAGTGAATTTAATAAGTTCTAAATCGATCATGTTGATGATGGATTCAAAAAATTCTTTGGCAAACTTAAAAAACCTCAATTTTGTCGGGAATTATTTAATAGCTTGGGTTGCAAAAAGAGAATTGGAAAGGGATGAAGGTAACAACATGTTTTTGGGTAAGGAGTCATTCCGGATTACAGGGAATTTTAAGGTTGATATCCTTGCATCCTAGCTGTCTATATTACGCTTCAGGATACAAAACTCAGTATCAACGCCAAGATAGTTAATGATGCAAATATTGTGAGAAAATGTGAGTTTGTACATAAATAAACTCCTTGTTAAATACCCATTCCTGGTTCCATGGACGGGCCTGGACAAAAAGTGATGGTACAATAATAACCAGGCTTGTGTTGGGCGATAGCATATGTATGGTTTAAAATAGCACAGCGCAGTAGTCATTTATGTAACACGATTGATGATTTTGAGTCTTTGTCGTGACGGCTTGCTCATATGGGGAGGAGTGAAAAATATTGCTGGCCAGAATATATGGGTATTATTACACCGGTAAACTACAAAATCTTGCTCCTCTTAAACGACGTACAAATATATACATGCCTATTAGACTTTGTTTTTCTGTGCGGGAAAATGGTAAAGAATAGAAATGAATATCCGAACGCATGCAGTGGGGCGTGGTACTGGAGGTTCTTCTGGGGGCGGT
Source organism: Cimex lectularius (assembly GCF_000648675.2). Lineage (NCBI taxonomy): Eukaryota > Metazoa > Arthropoda > Insecta > Hemiptera > Cimicidae > Cimex > Cimex lectularius. The sequence goes on along the minus strand of NW_019392978.1, from coordinate 47,631 downwards.
CGGCCAAGTTGCTGCTGTCTAGTAGGTGTGGGAGGTCAGGCTTCCGAGCACGTTTGCCTCCGGGGTCTTGGAGGTTTGAACTTTTCCCTGATTGCTCGGAAACAAATGGTTTTTGTCCACACCTCTAAAAAGACCTACGTAATGAAAAATATCCGCATCTGTCTATTTCTATGACTAATGTAGAAACATAAGGTTAAAATATATATTAAAAAAAATAATTACGTTAAAAAAAGAAATGAAAAAAGTACGTTTTACTAGGTTTCAGCGTATGTACTTCGCCATTCTCAGGACACTACAATTGGTAAACAACGTTTTTAATTGTTAACAATACTACCATGTACAACAACAAATTTTTCTAAATGGTTTTGTAAATCATTTGTATATTACCTTAATATAATTTATTGTAATAATTATATATAATTTATTAATAATAATGGGCACTCTCAACACGACACGCAAGGTTTGCACAATTACACAGAAGACAAACTCTTTGAGCCCTGAAGATGATCTCAATAAAAGATCGAAACGTTGGCACGATAAAGAAAATGTTTTTCTGAAACCTACAGCACACCCGACCGCATCTCACGATATCTGAATAACTATCGATTAACGGTCACTAACCTCTACACATTAATAATAATAAATGTTGTTTACCAATTGTAGCGCCCCGAGGAAAGCGAAATATATAAGCCGAAAATTCGGGATCATAATCCTAAAACAACCAATAAAACAAATGTATGATTTTTTGTTAGAACTAGTATAAATAATATTTGCGTGCCAGTGAAATATATTGGCACTCACAACACGACACAGAAGAATGACACATCTACACAGAAAACAAACACTTTGAGCCCTGAAGATGATCTCAATAAAGATCGAAACGTTGGCACGATAAAGAAAATATTTTCTAAAACCTACGTCACACCTGACCGCATCTCACGACCTCCAGATAATATTAAGCTAACGGTCTCTAAATACCACACATTACTGAGATATATTCATTCCTGATGAAAGAGATATATTCCTTAAAACCTCGAAGGAACTGTGTGCATTCTTTTCTGATTTGCTGACTGAATTCTGATGTTAATGACATTCTGTAACAGCAGAAATCTTTAATTAAAACAGTAATGAATCCAGTATATTTTTCTTGACTATACAAAATGCATCTAGACCTTTACTACAAGCTAGTAATTATAAGAGCAATGTAATGTTCTTATTATTTCTTATTTAAACAAGTTCATTTTATTATTTATTAACAAAGCATTGCTGCTATATTATTTTACATTCCTTCTACCTGTCGATGTACCTGGGGGCGGTTTTTGCCTATTTTGTTTCCATAATGTTATTTCACAAGTAACAAATAAGATATCAAATAATGATAGATTTGAGTTTTTTACTCATAAATAATACAAAGTTAAATAGCCAAAGCATTTATAATTAAGGTAAAACATTTTGGAAAAGTCAGAAAAACGTTTCCGTTTAAATATTCCTTCGGAAGTGCATAGGTTGTCAAAAGATTAGTAACAATGGACGAAAGATAATTGCATAAGCGAAATAAACTTGATATAAATCCATACGTGTTTAGCATAATTGTCCATATTAATTAATTAAAACTTCATACATCTAAAATAGAATGATACCAAACTTCTAAAATAGAAGTAATTGAAACTTCATATATCTAAAATAGAATGATACAAAAATGAAATAGTTGCGTATTTGTAATCTGGTCAATTCCACCAAAATTAAGGAATAGTATTTTAGTCTACCTAAATACTGTTATGGAAGACAAGCATTTGCTCAAAAAAAGTTCATCTGCGAAAACAGCTACCTAAAAAAAAATTGCCAAACCTGATGCAACGTCAGTGCAAAGACCTGTGAGATAGTGTCCCAATTTGTGCCGCCAAATCAAAGCTTATCCAGAAACAATGGGATCCCATGGTACAAATTAGAAAAGTGCGATTGATCAGACACCCTATAATCGCAGGGCTGTTGGTAAAAAACAATTAAAAATACTTATCTTAGAAGATCGGGATCACGTTCCGAGGGCTAATTTTGTATTATTTCCGGCCTTTATCACTTGAACTTTGGACCAACCATTCGATTTGCACTCTTACTTTAAAACTTACTGTTGAAACTTATTTGACTTGGCACGGTGTGTTTGTCGGACTCATTTAAGTAGCAGATAAATCAACGGTATTATCAACGTATGTTCAACAAAAGTCATCATCTACAAAATGTACATGAAAATTCTAGTTCCAATGTGATATCATTTCCCATCACATCCCCAAGAAAAATGCCCCATGTAATGATATTATGGATTAAAAATAATTAACTTGCATATATTTAAGCTTATACTTACATGTATAGGAAAATAAATTTTGTATAAAAATGTGTGGTGATTAGTGACTGTTAATCGATGAATGTTCAGAAATCGTGAGATGCGGTCTGGTGTGATGTAGGTTTCAGAAAAACATTTTCTTTATCGTGCCAACGTTTCCATCTCTATTGAGATCATCTTCTGGGCCTGGGATTTACAAACATTGTTTACATTTAACAAATACATTTAGGATGTGGAAAAAAGTGAATTTATACAATGCAAAATATATTTTTTTTATTCAATGAAAGTGTGCGGTGATTAGTGACCGTTAATCGATATTTATTTAGAAATCGTGAGATGCGGTCTGGTGTGATGTAGGCTTTAGAAAAACATTTTTTTTATCGTGCCAACGTTTCGATCTTTATTGAGATCATCTTTAGGGCTTAAAGTGTTTGTCTTCTGTTTAATTGTGCCATTCTTGCGTGTCGTGTTGAGAGTGCCAGTGCGATATTGCTGTTTTAAGTTTATATACGTTGGATTTTGAAGGGGTGAGGAAGGATGTCGGTATAGAAAAGACATTTTTGTATAAGGCGTCGGCTTCTTGGAGGTGAAAGGAGCCGACGAAGGGAAAAATGTGTTGGTAATGGTTCGGCCACATTATCATTTCAGGTGTATATAGACGGGGATAAATAGGAAAAGGAATGCTAAATTGTTGAAAAATTAGACTAGGTAAAAATGTTTGATTTAAAGTTAAAAACATTTTATTTATCGTGCCAACGTTTCGATCTTTATTGAGATCATCTTCATGTCTCAAAGTGTTTGTCTTCAGTGTAATTGTGCCTTTTTTTCGTGTCGTGTTATCTTACAATTGTGAGAATTTGAGTGTCTATTTTTTTATTGTAAATGTTTCGAAATTACGTATAGTTATACTATTATACGCTGTTTGTATACATTTGTAATTGGTAAATCGTTAAATAAATAAATTAAAAAACTACTTGTATTTATGGGCTGCAAAGACCTTAGCTGTTGCCACCCCTGGGGCTTTCGGCGGTACAACGTGACACCCCGGACTGCCAAAACCCAAGTAGATGATTCAACTCATAAGCTCAGTTCTATATGTATGTGCAGATTTCATCTTATATGAATCAGTAATTACGATACCTTGCTTTACTGTTTTGATTCCTTATTCATCCCGGGGATCATTCCCTATGTAATTAATAGTTAGAAATGTTTACTTTAAATTATTGGTTCAGAGAAGTGAAGTTAGGATGAGAAATTTGGGAAATATTAAAGGAAAATTTAAGGGGAAAATGAGAGGTGCTCACAGGAGTGGTTTTCGTTCACAGTAGATTCGCACTGGGAGACAGAGAAATCAGAACTGCTGGAAAAAGGAAGAAGGGAGAGGTTTAGGAGAGGACTCAAAGAGTCAAGGTGCAGGACCTCTATTTTGCCCTGGCCAAAGCGTAAATATATCATGGATTTGAAATGATGAAAAACAAATTGTATCAACTATGTAAAAATCTCTAACTAATTGCGTAAAAAATTGAATTTGATTGTAGTTAAAACCGCAGACGTGTTGATCTAGTACATTTCCACAAACTTAATCGAAATAGGGATGTCACGGAAAAGGTTAATTTAAAAACTAAACTTCGGTACAAATTTTCTAACAACCTAAATTCTAATGAAAGTTTTATTAAAAATTCAAAAAGCTATGTTTCTTATTTAAAAAATACTTTCTAAAACAAAAGCACCAAGGATAACACTTGAATTTACAAATAGTATGAATGCGTTTCAGAATCATTAAATGTGTACAATTGCTGTCAGCGTTAGGTTGTTAGACTCTGTTTTCATTGCTAAAGAGACCAGTTTGATTGAATCCATAGCAAATTTGGTTTACCTATCAATTATCATCTATATCTTGTTCCCTTAGCTTCTGCCAAATATATTTCTCTGGTCTTAAAATAAAACAAAACTGTAACGAACTAACAATAAGACCAAGACAATGGTGCTTGCTAAATGCTGGTCGTCGATCCAACTTACATTTGTACAATTTAGATTTATATTACGTGTATATTGTTTTAAAAGTTGTTTTGATGCTTTACAATTCTCTATTACATATTGAAAGTTGTTCCTTATTTGGATTAACACCTTTACATTTTAATTAGCATCAGATTGTTAAAGGATCCTTAGTAATTATCCTTAATCGACTACTCACCAATCATTCGGAAACGGCAATTAGTAATAACAACAATAATGGAATTTAAATTAACTTGAAGGTTGTCATCTGAGTTTCAAAATTAAAACATCACACTTTAGTCAACCAGAATTAGACCGATTGAAATGATTTACACCACTCCTTTATGGATAATAAAAGACTAGTAACAGCCAGAGACTTGCCTCGCCCTGCTTATTCCCTAACGCTGTGACTTTCTGGCCATTGCACATACCGGAGAGATGAATAACCTAGTCCATTGAAATGAAGGTCAACATCCATGTAAAAAGCACGTGTGTCTATAATGTTGCAAGGAAGTGCTCTGTTTACTTTCTGATCTATCTCTATTTAACAAAATACTTTTACTTAGTAGAAAAAACTATTGAAATTATTCCAGTACAATTTCTGAATTTTGAATGGTTGTCCGAAATATTAACGATTAATATAATAATATGTCTACATTATAATAGTTTATTATTGCAATAAATATCCGAGAAAAATTCACTTTGTGCTCTTTTGTGCCGGTTGCATGCGATAGCCGTCGCGCATAAATAGTAGTTTTGGGCAAACGCGGAACTTTCGTGATAACCAAGTGGGGGGGGGGGCAAACTGGAAAACCGGAAATTTCGTGATCGCCTATCGGTAAAATTTAAATTAGAAATTTTAGTGCAAAACCTTGCGATTAAGTTCTTGTGGGTAATATCCGCGTCATGTTTGGACAATTTAAAATTGCCGTTACAAATAACCTATAAATACTTTGTCTCTTTGTGAAAAACTCTGTGTACAGTCTATTTTTGACTTATCGAAAGAAAAGCAGGGTTGATGAAATATTGCAGATTTCCTTACCCGACCGTGAGCCCAATACTTTTATATTTATTTATGTTTATCTGAAAACAAGTTTTCTGCTGGGCTAACCGACAAAATGGCCCTAATGAATTCCTCCTCGATTAAAAATAATTTGTTGTACGATAAGGAAAAATGCTAATCAAGCTAGAATAAAATTTATCAGTCATGGTAAACATTAATGATCAGTTGTTTCAGGAGATGTATGCCAAGTTTTGAGATTAGTCTCTGCAAAAGGAAAACACAGAATAATACACTGAACACCAGTAGAGAGATTTTGAATATGATTAATTAAGCTTTGATAAGCCATATTTGGTATTTGGGATTCACTATATTTTGCCAACAGAATTTTAATATGTTTTTCAAATTTATTTTTGCTTTTAAATAATAATGGAATTGACCAATTACAAGAATATTAGTTTTTAACTACCTTAACAAACTTAACCAGAAAATACCATGGCAAACATGGTAATCATTCAATGTTGTTTGTTAGCAAAATTTGGTCAAATAATAAAAAAATATTCAGTTTTCAAAAATTTTTGAACGTATAGACAAGATTTGTTGGGTGATAATTTTGTGGATAATTTGCATTTCTAAAATTGTATAGAAACCAAGTAAATATAATACACATATAACTCATTAGCGACAACCACCAGTATTTATTCTGGCATATTTTTTACCTTCATTTCTCGTCCATATAAATATAATTTTTCCTTTATTTTTCTCACGTAAAACATGGCATAAATATACCTTACTTATAATGTAGATGCAGATGTAGATGTAGATGTAATTTCAGGGTATAGTATACTGCGCCCTTTAAGAGCTATTGTATCCCCCGTGCTCTGCCTATTTTTTTATAATACAGTTCAATATCGTTTCTTTTCCAAATAATTTAAGATACTTGAATGTAAAACTGTTTACAATAGCTTACAACTGATAGTCAATAAAAAGTTTTGTTTTTACACTTATTTTGTACTGTTATATTCATTAACAAAGACGATGCTTTGTGTTTGGTGGAGTACGGGGGGGGTAACTATGAACTACTGTCACGTGACCGGACCATCACCACAGAAATCTACTCAAGCAAGCGCTTGAGCATCTCTTCCCCTGGCCCAAAAACAATCAGCTCTCGTAAACAAAAAGGTTTAATTTTTCACCAATGCAACGCAAGACTCATACAGCCAGAACGACAAAAGTGATACTGAACCTAGGTTGGAAAGTCCTACCACACCCTCCGTGCTTTCAGACCTGGCCCATCGGATTTTCATTTTTTCTTTGAAATGAACAATCATATGCGCAATTGGAAGGTCGATAACAGCCAACAGCTGGGAAACTAGCAATTTTTTTGTTTTAAGTCTTGGGATCAAAACTTCTACAGAAGGGCATTTCTTGGCTAGTAACTCGTTGGTAGAAGGTTATAAATGACGATGAACATTATTTCCACGAATAAAAAATTTATAAACGAATTGGGGCAATTGTTTATTGTGAAAACTTTTTATACCCTTTAAACTTGCACGAGCTTTTTTGGTTATCTGGTAATAAAATTCTATATTGTTTAGTGTAGTATCGGCCTTCATGATAAATATTGAAATAATATTTTTCAATTAATTAAGGTTTTTAGTTGAGATAAAAATGTCAGTGTCACGAGTGGGGTTCGAACCCACGATCTTCGGCTAGATACGCCGCTGCTCTACCACTTGAACTGTCGTGACCTCGATCCACTCGGACATTAACTTCCCATTTCAACTCCACCTTTTGGATTTTCCCTCCTTTTTGCCATTTTTTCAAATGTCGTAATCTATTTGATTCTCGGCGACAAATGAAATGACCACGGAGAGCTTTAGTGGAGATATACTTCATTTTAACTTATTAAATTCACTAGTTTTCGTGGTCCGCTTGACAGATTAATATCTTTCAATTAATTAAGGATTTTAGTTGAGATGAAAAATGGCGAGACACTAACGACTCAGGCTCATAACGGAGTAGGTGAACTTCCTGATGTACAGACACTAAGGTCAGCATATCGGGGAATGACAACCCTTCGAGGTGAAAGTCCGAATAATATTAATAATATACTATTTCAAATCATAAATTCTAGTTTACATTTTTCCCCGCGAAAAACATATACAAGAGTAAACATACAAGCATCAAGAGTCAAACTTTATTTTTCTAAAAAAAAATCCTTTCATCAAGATCTCAATCATTTATTTGATTTTATGAAATGTTTTGATAACAATAATCCAAATCCGAAACACTTTTGTTGACCAGTCAAAATCATTGACAGACGTGTGCACACTTACGCACGCGCGGTTTTTTTTATAAACATACTGCCATCAGCAAATTTTCAACCAATTAATTTCCACAAAGAAGTAATATTACTTTTTATCTAAAAAAATTCACCTGACTTATGTGTGGTGCTCGAAGAGGGCCGTTGGATTCGAACTCTTTGGCTAACAGTGATAATTCCTCAACAGTTGCGGCACCCCCACCCACCAAATGAATAAATAAAAACAGAAGTCATTTTTGTTCTTTCCGTTTGCACTGTTCGTAGGTTAACATCTGCAATTTATATAAGGATGTAATCAGAGACTAGGTTCATGTTATTTGGCAGAAAGGATTATTTATTTTTTCAACGATTCATTGAAGTTGATCTACCGTATATTATAGGTTAAACCAACATGCATGATGTGACCCACACACGTGACCAAACAATAAAAAATGAAATCATAAAACTAGCCAACAGAATTTAAAAAAGAAACCTTCCTATTATTAAGTCATGTCACATAAAACATTTGTTGAGAATGTTAAAATTTTGGATCGAGAAAAGATTTAAAAAAAAATATCTAAATTTTGATGAATTTGTCGATAAGCGAACTTAAATTAAAATTCTTCTCAAATTAATATTAATTAAAAGGGAACAATTCGAACATGTACATTTTAATAAAATCGAAAAAACGTGACTTTTTTGTGTGACAGCTTTTCAAAAACAGTTAAATTTTGAGCCAACCCCTTCATATTATAATGAAATATATGTTTCAAATAATAAGGAAAAATTAGAATGTCGAACTTCGCCTTAAAAAGTAGTGGACCCAAAAGTAGCTATTATTAAAATCAAACTGTATTTCATTAATTATTAAGTTAAATATTAATTAATTAATAAAATTGTATAAATTTGACAAATGTCCGCGGTGAGAGGCCAATTTTGTCAAAATCTGAAGTGCTTACTTCATACTAATAATCGTGATGAACCACCGCGTCAAATCTACCTGAACAATTGTCACAAAGTACAATGTGAACATATGCTTGAACAGAATTGTTTAAACCGTTGTTAATTCTCTAAGTACAACAGTTTTATCAGTTTATAATATTTCATGAGATTCAAGACTATACAAACAATAACACCATGTAGAGATAGATTTGTTTACTTAAAATTTCAACTCATTCATCATTCGTCGATGCATTCATTTTCGAGTATTTTCTTTTTGGCAGTAAATGACAGAAATAACTGATAAACCGTACGCTTTGCCAATTGTCGTCAGTCGGAAATGACTTTTCGAGAAAGCGACATCATTGTTTTCAGTAATTGCAATTCGTATTCCATCAAATCCTCCATTTCGGTCGCTTTGCGTGGCAGTCGTTTGGAACCAGTTTAGGGCGCAGGACTCGTTCTTTCTTGCTCTGATGAGATAGAAGGCAGTTCTCCGGGTTATTGATCATCTCTAGGAGGAGGTTTTGGTATTTTGCGGGCTCGATCTCCTTGAAATTTCTGCGGATTGATCGTATTGAAGGTTTGCACTTAAGGGGTTTAACACTGTCCTGAATGTTTATGTTTGTCAACTCCTGTATTACTGGTGCTAGCATGCTACCACGGCTTGTTATATTCGTAAAATCGCTTTGGAACGATTGCCTGTTGGATTGGGTTTGAGGGGATATATCCAGTGGGGATTTTTTCCCAGTGGTACCTTTTTCTTCCTCGACTTCGGCATCCGTATCGGTATTAGTGTTTCCAAGCACGCTTTTCAGTGTCTTAACTGACATCTTCTTGATTCCCTCGTCCACCAAAGGAATCATGGGCTGCGATAGTGGAACTTGTCCGCTGACCTGTGATTGCTCCCTCACTAACGATTTCAAGGACGTCCCCCCTTCGTTAAATTGAAGAACAAGTGATTCCGGTGCTATGTTCTTCCTTACTTCGTTTAAAGCTTCATTTTGATGATGAAGTCCTAGTTTGTGGATGTGCTGAGAATGATTGATGCAATTGCAGCACGGTTCCTGGCACACGCAGACGTATGGATGTACCCTGAAAAATAGTCGAATTGTCTTACAAACAATACCTAACGATTTCTACAAAAGAAGTGAAAATCTTTCAACAACTATTTACCTGTAATTATTGTCAATAGAAAGGGCTGTTCTGTCCAACCCTTTACTCAGAAATAGGTCGAAGATCTGTTTTAGATCTTTGAAAGCTGGTGAACATTCAAGCTGAGAGGATTCTTTTCGGGGAACAAGAGGACTTTGTGGACGAATTTGTGATTCCATCGTTCCTTCACTGATAACTAAAAGTACACAGTAGTGAAGTATTACTAATATGATAACAATTCCACTGTAATATAAACTTTGAATGCTCGACAAAGAAAAAGCAAACATCTATTGAGTTATAATAATTTCGATAAAATTTATGAAATTATTAGAGGAAATTAAATTAACATCGAAAGCCAATCTAAATCAGCGAGGAAATGGCAGCCACTAGCAAAACCGCCAAAAAGGTTAAATTTCGTGTTATTGTTCCCGTGCAGACGGGTAGCCAATCATTAGCAAACAGAACTCGACATCATCTGATTCTGGTTCTACTTTGCACCTGAGTAGCATCATGCTTCATATCTTAGCTCATATTACTAGATACACTATTACTTTTTCAATTATGTACTTTATTAATTTCTCTGGTTACCCTTGTCACAATTAATATTTTTAAATTAAAGTTAAATCCGCCATTTGTTATGACAGTTCAATTATTTCATTTTTTCTTTGTGTTTTACGCATATATGATCTTTATTGATCTCTGTTTTCAGCTAATTGTAAGTTATATTTTTTCTACTCTTTCTTGTCAATAATCTATCCCCCCTTCCTTACCCATAATCATGACTAGTTTATTAACCATTTGCCACATTAACGCTTCTGCTAGTACATTATGATGTTTGATTTCCTACTGTGGTGAGCTGAATGATAAACCTACTGATTTATAGTTACCTATTATTGTGGTCTGCCTCGCTGATTTTTGTTAGTTCAAACGCGTTTCGGCATTCGCCAGTGAAATTTGATAAATATCACACAAACACTGACAACAAAAAACTACCACACTAATTATACTTGATTTTAACAAACCCGTCGACTTCAACGATCATTCATCAATCCCGTCCAAATTTTTTTTTCCATTAGTACATCCGATGGTTCCAAACATTCATTTCTCCCAGGCGTTCCTCAAGGCTCTAGCATTTCCCCCTCCTATTCAGCATTTACATCAATGATCTCCCCGACTCTTTTCAGCATTGCGATTACCACATATATACATACAGACGACTTCCAAATTTATAAGCCCTTCCATCTCTCTGACCACATTTCACTCTGCCAGGATTTAGGAAGATCTGACTTCCATATACGAATGTGCACATAAAACTAACCTAGAATAAAATGTTAGAAGTCCAAAGCCTTTATTATGATATCTAGTCACCTCCCCAAATCCATTCCCCCCAACCATTCTTTATCATCAACAACCAGTCCATTTCCTTCTGCTCCACTTTTAAAAACCTTCGACCAAAACCTTTCCTGGAAACGACACATTTCAAAAATTTTCCGACGTTGTATTGCATCCTTCATTCAATTCCGCCGATCCTAGCTTCTTCTACAATTCGCCTGGCGTAAACTTCTTCTCTTTCCTCAGGTTTCTCCGCTTCGACTGCAGCTGTATCTCTTATGGTGTTCTTTCGGGGGAACAAGCTAAGCGTCTGAAAGAGTGATGAATCGTTGGGTCAGATTTATTAACGGCACTTCCCGATTGCCCAGCGAATCACACTTGTATTCAGACCTACCTGGCTTTATCGCTCTTTCCAAAGGAAGTATTTCCTTGGTTCCTTCCTTTACCAATCCGTAAACTCCTTTCGACCTCAATATATTTTCAGGCTACTTCAATTCAAATCTTTAGTAACACAGCACGTTTTCCAATGATCTATATCTCCCCGATATAAAACCTCCACATTTGAGCGGTCCTTCTTAGTTCGAGCCACAAATATCTGGAATGCTCTTCTTTTGCTAATCCGCAAAGTCGTCCCCCTTTACCTCTTTTAAATCCCTCCAGCACCAGCACCTCAACTTCGTCCAAACAAGGACAACATAGTACAGTCCTTTTGCTACAGAACAAAGCTTTTTCTCAACTTTTAAGTTCACATTGTGCAATTCGCACAAGACAGAAAATTCTTTTAGCATTTTTGTTTTATTCTTATTATTGCTACTATTATTACTATTTTTTATATTTTGATTAAGTGATTTCTTTCAGCTTATTTCACAACATATTATGTTATTAATCCAAGTGCCTTCGTTATTCCTAGGAGGCCCCCGTCCCAGAATAAAGACTTTTTTCCCTTTCTCTCTACATTTTTTAAAATGTTTAACGTTATTTTCACTGTTTAATATAAGAAAATAAAACCTTGGCTCATTCTTCACAGAAAAACATTGATTACTTAATCCTCTTTAACCCTACCTAAATCGTCCTTAAACATACCCTGACCTAACCTAATCTAGCTATTCCTAGCAAAACAAAAACCAACCTAACCGAACCGAACCAAACTAAACACTTGTTCACTTCCCAGGAACGCAAAATTGATGACGCGAAAATAGTAGGAATAGCAAAAATCTATGCATGTAGCCTGAAAATATGTACACGTAAAATACACACGTTGTCAGTTATGAAGTCCGTTTAGATTCTCACTGTCTTTGACATTTGCTTACAGTACAACAAACTTTTCGCAGGGAGTAGTGAGTTTACCTACGATGGCAGTACAGTGTCTTAATAGGCAAGTCATTAACCAAACATTCATCAGGTTTTTCATATTAGCTGATAAATGGTGAGTTGAGTAGTGAAAGTAAACACAAAATGTGGAGACACATCTACGTTAGAAGGGCGTGTCCTCAACTGGCTGTGAAAAATGAGGTAATAGGTACGAGAACTTCTCTGTGCGCTATCTTGGGTCCAATGGTAGATGTCCCTGTTTCAATAGTCTGTGGTTTACTCTAAGGCGGATTGGAATATCTACTAAGGTTCTTGGAAGGTAGTAATTTTAAAACTATCCAGCTTATATTTTTATATGTTCGTTTGTCCTATTTACCAGATTTCTTCATTTTCTTAACCGCAGGTCCTTGCATCCCAACGTTGGTCAAAAAGTTCCAGAAACTTGTCAGTTTCGCTTTTGCCAATGGTAGGTCCTTGGAATGGTCAAATCGCAGAAATAAAAGAGGGAGTTTGTCGTGGGGGCAAGAGTTCCTGCAGAATTTCAGTGGGAATTCTTCGACGCCTAAAAATCTCTTCGAATGCCGAGTGCTAAAAGTTCTGTACGTGCCTTTTAACACGCTGTACCTGGAAGGTGATTTACGCCAAAGTGAAAAAAAGTTCGTTGGGGTTTGATCCTTACCTTCCATGTGATTATACAATGTTACTCATGCATACACATTTTAAAAGATATTGTTTAATACAATTTTAGAAATGAAAGAGTTCTTTAAAAAACATATGTATGTGTGCTTGATTACGTACAATTTCATTGCCTGATCAATCCCGTCTTGACGATAGGATGAGTTGTATGTGCTTCTTCTTATATTAAACTGCATTTTGTATTATAATAAAATCGATAGTTTTCCTTTACTCTCTACTTGGTAAATCTTGCCTCCGGCTGAGCTGTTAATTCTCTAAAACGACATGCACAGTAGAAAATGGGATTTATTTAAATTCAAAATATAAATAAATAACGCTTACATTCTCCACTCTACATCAATACAAGTCGCTATAAAATTAAAACTACTTTCTATCTTATATTAGTTATGGTAGAGTCCCAATAAAGTAAAACCGTAAAACTTTGAAACACATGGAAAACACATGGCAAGTCATCACTTTCCAAGACCTTTTTTTAATTGGACAAAATTATAAGTTTCATGTTCAGTTTAACCGTGCTATTTTGTCGTGCTAATGAAATGTTATATTTAGCAAAATGATGGTTTATACTAAAGTTATTGTTTTATATTGTTGTTGGGCTGGATTTTGTTAAATTCTTACTTGCAGAAAGGCTTTATAAAGTCAACAAAGTAGACACTCACTCGGAAACCATTATTGTATGTTGGATGGTCGGAATTTTTTTTATTTGAAACATGTTTCTGTACAACATCAAGTTACAACATATTAAGTACAACAATTAAGTTGGCTTTTCTGCTTCAACAAAATTATTTATGCCGACCGTGAAAAATAATTACGAATGGTTAGTTTCATTTACATTGATCAGCGGAATTGGTCATTACATCGACAAGGGGAATGGAATATACACACTAACAACACAACTGAACATTTAAAATAAAAATAATTAAATTAGATAGTGAGATAATGAATTATGCAGTATTTCGTGATCTTCAGTTTGTCTGAGACATTATTGTAATCAACATGTAGGTACCAAGATGATCAGTAAGGATCAAATTACATATGCCATTATTGCTAAAGTTTATTTTTTATCAAAAAAAGTTTAAAATTCTGAATTTAAAAAATTACAGTTTTTTAATTAGATCGCTGTTAAATAATGAACTAGATTAGTGAAACCATTGTTTTTCCTTGGAGATGCTGTTAAGTACTTCCGTATTCCAAAGTGAGGCCCTCTTGTACTCTCAGGCTTTTGTTTCTTGCCTGTCGTATTATTCAATTTCACAACTTTTTCCCAGTTGAAAAAAACATATGGGAAACCTCACCAAGATAAAACTGGTGCGGGTTTCAACGAATGGCGTATAAAAGTTTATGGAGATATCGAGGATTTACTCTTCAGAAATAGTTGAAGATAAATCATAAAAAGCGACGCGACTAACCGCTGAACCAATATGCTTACCCCGTCAGTTTTTGGACAAACAACGCCATCAATTATCTTGTCTTGAAGGTTTCTTCAGTTAAAGAGATATTGCCGATTGAGCATTTTTTCGGCTTTTCATCTAACTTGAAACTGTGCGAGAAACACAATTGTTTGAAACCCAATTAATAATAACAATTGAAACCTTTTCCCTTGACAGTATATATATTTACAAAGAAAGTGAAATAATAATAAATTGCATTGACAATTTGTCCCAATGTTGTTCCATAGGGTTTAAATCTGAACTACATGCAGGCCACTTCAAACATTGAATTGAAGCCCGTTCCAAGAAAGCAACCACGATCCTAGCTGTGTGGGACCTTGCATTGTCATGCATAAAAATAAAACGGCTGCCAATTAGTGGCATATACGGAACAACATCTTCTGATAACATATCATCAATGTATCGCGTAGCGAAGGGGGAACCGTCGATGAAGATCAAATGTGTCCAACCTTCCATAGAAATTGCCCGCCCAAACCATAACACCACCACCTTCACAGTTTCTCCTGATTGAAAATGTTGCGGAATATATCGCTCTCTTGTTTTTCTCCATCTTTCTCTGAGATGTGACACGATGGCGTCCAGTTTCATGCCTTCTTGAGTAATCTCTAGTATTTTGGTAGTATTGGAACACCCTTCGGACAGTTGTTCTGGGAATGTTAAACTTCTTCCGTCTTCCAACAATGTTATGATTCTAGCCGAATCTTTATCACTTAAAACTATCACCCAAATGAATTCGAAACTTAAAAATGGTACAACTTAAAAAAATCAAACCACCGGAACATTAAAAAGAAGCTTTCAGAAAAACCACTAAAGAAGATATTGTGGAAGAGAGGTCTATTGTGAAAAGGCAATTTATTTCCTACATATCATCTTAGCTATTCAAAGATTTATGTATAAAATCCAATTGTAAACTCAAGTGGGAAATTTTTATCTGTGTTTTATTTACTTCTAATCCTTTAAAACGGATCAAATATTATTCTAAGTTAATCAATGGAGGTTATCAAAGAGATAACTAAAAATATTAAGGGTGGCTACATTTTTTGTTTTTTGCCTCTCATTGTAGATACCGTGCCAACTCATAAATTCATAAACAGACCAGAGTTGCCTCGACTCTAACAATAACTGCAAATCAATATACTATTGCTTATATCATTTCAAACGTGCAGTCCCTAAGACAAATAAAGTTTGAATGAAGGTACACATTCGGCAAGGAGTCTTCTGGCGTGCGGCCAATGTATGTTTGTCAGACGGAAAAACAAGTCTGGAAATAATGTTCATGTGTACGTATCGTTGGAAGGGCTGGGATCAATTAAAATGGGAATCGAAGGGGGTAAAAATGCGTCGTTCGTCCAGGTTCATCGAACCCTTCGGCGCGTCGACCCCCTCCCGAAAGCCCTTTTTCCCGGACCCCACCGCTTCCAGAACAACGACCTACCCCACGCCAAAGTTCTTTAACCCCTTTTATTTACAAGACTGTTCGACTGCTTGTCTATTATACAGCCGCATCCCTTCATGCACAACATCCGGTCGTGGAACTCTGTGTAAACAGAAAATCCACCCTAATTTACATGGAAAGTTGTAATTAAAGACCCATTCATTTGTCGTGCCAATAGATAATACGAAAACGACAAGTTACGGAATTTTTTTTCCTTTTTAGTAAAATCTCATAGGGCATGTAATTAGTTTTGAGGAATTTTGATGATGATGAACTTGTAATTTGTTAAAAATGTATTTTGAATAATTATTCAGAAATCGTGAGATGCGGTCTGGTGTGATGTAGGTTTCAGAAAAACATTTTCTTAGAAATTATAAATGATGGGGTGAATGAGGAGTTCAATCTTTTTTAAAAAGGATTAAACATTTTCTTTATCGTGCCAACTTTCAATCTTTATTGAGATCATCTTCAGAACCTGGGATATAAAAACATTGTTTACATTTAACAAATACATCTCACGATTTCTGAATAATTATCCATTAACGGTCACTAATCACCACACACTATTTTAATAATTGATTTTTGTTTTCAAAACTTTCAGCGAGATTTTAAAAAATTGAATATAGGTACCAGAAAATATAAAACGTATAATAAAAATTTTTGTTATTTGGATGTATAGATATATGGTTTGCTTATACTTGCCATCATCAGTGCTAGATCTGACAGACAAAAAGCAATTATAGGCAGATCAATGCGATAAGAAACGTTTAAACTACGTTACTACATCCCAGAGGGATATCACAATACATAATTCACTACTTTTTCGTGGTCCGCTTGACCAATTAATAACAATACATAATGTTATTACAACTTTAGCTCTATTCTTATAGCCAATCATAATAATTAATCATAATAATCATAAATTAATTTGGAAGGATATTATTTGTGTCATAAAAAATCATCGTATTTTAATTATTATTTAGTCGTAACAAGCGAAGGAGGTAGCAGACATAGAGACATTCTAGCATGTTACACTTGATAAGAGAAATCACCTAGCAGTGACTATCCCTCAGATTGAGTCAATTAATCTCGCAAGAGATCTCTCGGCCACAACCTCTCCAAACGACGTGTTGGAATTCCAGGAAGGCTGAGACAAGAAAGCTGTTGGAAAAGTGGATTAGGGTGAAGGTTTAAATTTTTTAAATTCACTAATTTCGAGGTTCGCTTGACCAATTAACATATTACAATTAATTAAGGTTTTTAGTTGAGATAAAAAAGTCAATCGTGACCGGTTGAGATGCCGGCATCTAGCCGAAGATCGTGGGTTCGAATCCCGCTCGTGCCATTGACTTTTTTATCTCAACTAAAAACCTTAATTAATTGTTTAAATTTTTGTGGACGTTTTGGTATCAGGATTTAATAATGTCAATTGCAAATAGGATTTGGAGGATTGTTAAGTTTGAAACGTAGAAGGGACATTTTTTTAAACTATTTTCGGTTGGATGGATTGGATTCTGTAAGAATTAGAATTTTTCGTTGATCCCAATACTTCAATTCCGTATGCCCATATCAGTCTCAGGAGGGTCTTATAAATGGTGAGTTGGTTAGTATGGTGTAAGTTAGATCTATGGTCAAGTACTCTAAGGAGTAATTTGTAAAGTCGGTTAGTTTCCTGTCTTTTCAGTCTTGTATGGGTATCCAAGTTAGTCTTTTGTCAATGTATAGTCCCAGGTAGGGCACACTATCTCAAGTTGGAATGGGTTTTCCATTGAATAAACCTTAGGGCAAGTGGAATTTCAGAATGTATAGGTGGTGAGTAGATTTAGATTCGTTCATTTTCATTTTTCATTTGCGAGACCAAGACTGGATAAGATTTAAATAGAGTTAGGTTTTAAGACTTAGAAGAAAGGATCACGATTAAATGTCATGGAGCATACATAGTGTTATTAGAGAAAACAGGAATATCAGCTAGGAAGGGTACAAGGATGCTGCCCTGCGGGGCAACCGCCTTAAGGAATATAAGAAGAAAAGGCATACAAAGTCGCAGATTCATGAAGCATAACGCATTTAAATCTCTATTATCGATTTTTTTTTAAATTTGAGTCATGCAACATCTAACCTAAATAAAGATATAACAAAGTTCTACAACAAATTACAATCAAAGTACAAAGAGATACGAATTTCTGTACATTTCCCAAAACTCCAATTAAAAATTTTACTGATAATTATTATTACTAAAAAAATAAGGTCAACTGGATCAACTAGATCATCAAATGTGATGAGCGCCTTGACAGATTGGTCAAATCCATCAGACAACTCGCCCACGTATGTATCGGAACTTAGTAAGTTTTCCGAAGACAGTAAATGTTTTTGTGGGAATCAATAGGAAATTCAATTTAATACACGATATTAAGAGCAACGATAAATTTTGGGTGGCCAGTATGCTGTGTTAAATTAAAATAGATAGATTTAAGATAATAAGTTGATTGGGAGATCGTGATGATTAAACAGATTACAACAGTATATGCTAATTAATTACACGTTAGGTTGGGATGCTGTCCTTTGGTAGATTACCTTTCGCATCGATTTGCCGAATCTATTTTAACTAACCATTACTACGAACTTGATGAATATTTATAGATAATGAGCAAATATTACGATTTGTGGACGCTATTAATTTACCAAATACATGATCTGAAGTCGCCAACTGATAAAGGGCACGACCTAAATACCTTTCCAACTGCCTTCCAATATTTCAAAACTATTTATTTGAAATCACATACTGTTGATTCTCAAACTAGTGAAGTTGTTTTACTGTTTAACAAACGTTACCTACACACTTCCATAAGCTTCAGAAACTATTTACCAAGGAGAACAAAAAGATAATTTAGTCACTCCTGTCAGTAAAACACAGAGATACCACCAGTGCATTAACTAACGACATGGATATGGTCTGAAAACATAGGGCTGAATTGAAACCATACCAATTACTACAACAGATTAACACTTTTGATGCTGTACGAGAAGAAATACAACTTTTTGGCCCAATCTGATTGTTTGACACACAACAATAGTAATTCAAGTCACACAAGAGGTCATTGGTTGTCATGGAGCTAACTACTAAGCTCGTCGTGCACTTTTCAACAATATTTATTCATTCCACATTTTTTATGTATAGTCGTTATGTTAGACTGTATGATAATTATGGCGTATTATTTGTAAATTATGTACTCTGCTACTCAGAGTTCAAATCTGTCAAGGACAAACGCTGTTAATAGACAGGCGTGATGATTAAATTATCAATAATGATTGAACATATTACAACAGTATATGCTCTAATTAATTACCTATTTTGTCCGAATGCTATACCTGCCTAGATTTACCCTACTGATTGATTTGCCGAAGCATATTATCAATACGGTGAACATTTATAGATGATGATATGCTTCAGTAGAAAGTTGATTTGTTTCTATTATGTGCCCCTGAATTAACAATTTACTACTGCTGTTAGTTTTCATATGGACACGAAGCTAAAAGTACTGCTGTTAGTGTTTGTTTGAATTCATTTTTCTCTACTTAACTTTTTATATTGAAACAGATTTCATTTTGTTTACAAAATATTATTTAATAATATTTGCATAATCAACAATTATAAACGCTACCTAAGATTAATTGTCTTACCTGAACTATGAATAACGAGTCTATATTTGGTAGCCTTCCCTGAAAACTAAAGTTTATAATAAGTGATTAATGATCATTTTCAATTGTTTTAAAGG
The DNA here is from genome assembly GCF_000648675.2 of Cimex lectularius. Taxonomy (NCBI): domain Eukaryota; kingdom Metazoa; phylum Arthropoda; class Insecta; order Hemiptera; family Cimicidae; genus Cimex; species Cimex lectularius. The sequence goes on along the minus strand of NW_019392978.1, from coordinate 27,898 downwards.
GCAAATAAAAACTTCTTCTTTTGACTTATTTGTGCTCGCGTTCGGGCTGGCATGCGCCGAGATTAAAAAAAACAAAATCACAGATAAACAAGCCGGTTTGTTATGGTCTGTCTTACAAGTTTGTTTTCCTGCTATCTAGCCGGAGAACTGGATTCGTTCAATAGAGATTTCCCCTTTATCAGGCTTATAAAAGAGATTAACCGGTCAAATCAACAGTTTATACCCGTCGGGACCTCCCCAATCCGAACAAGATTGGCATAGGTCAATTACCTCTGAATCCGCTCAGCATTCAGCCTGTTATCGATCTTTGTTGAAATCGCTCCTTTATCCCATACCGGAAGGGATTTTCTAGTTGTTAACGCAACAACGGTTCCAAATTATTGCCCGTCGGTATACTGACAAGGATTTAGTACATTTTTTTTACAAAAGACAATGATATTATTTCAAAATTGACATTCACTGACAAGCAAAAATTCCACTCACTTGTAATATAATGTGATTTGTATATATTTTTATATATTAAACTTTGTAATAACATACATGCATCATCATTACATCACCCAAAACATATAGTACAACATATAAAACTCATCACATTCCACACATCAAACATTTCTGCTTATTCTAATTCTTCAACAATGTGGCTTTCCTTTTCTTAATTATCCCCGTCTATATAATCCTGAAACAATAATCAGGCTGAAGCATTCCCATTGTCGATTCCTTTCACCTCCAAGAAGCCGACTCCTCATATAAACAAGTCTTTCTATCCCTACTTCCTTCCCCATCCCTTCAAAATCCAACGTATATAAACATAAAACAGCAATATCTCACTGGCATTCTCAACACGATACAGAATAATGACCCATCTACTCAGAAAATAAACACTTTGAGTGAGTACAAATACTTTGATTGAGTCTAAAATTTATAGAATTGTATAAATTCATTTTTTCACATGTATTTGTATAATTTAAACAATCCGAATAAATCCCAGGTCCTGAAGATGATCTCAATAAAAATCGAAACGTTGGCACGATAAAGAAAGTAGTTTTTCTAAACCCACGTCACACCGGACCGCATCTCACGATCTCTAAATAATCATTATCCAACGGTCACTAATTACTAACGTTATATTTTATTTAATATAAGAGCTCTTAAAGGGTACAGTATAATACACACCCCCACTAATAGTATTTAAGTTTTTGTCTTGAATAATGAATACGGCCAGTGTCCCGCGTTTCCGGCGACAACACCCGCGCAAATCGCGCGACTCAAACAAAGCCACGATCCAAAGTGCCCCCATTTAGACTTATTTTTTAACCTTTGGGAACTCCGCTCTCTCTTGTGGATGCATTGGGAGAATATGGATAAAATCCACTTACACCACTTTACAGCACTTGGAAAAGTCCATATCCTCCCAACAACATTCGATCTGAATGTCCACTACTCCACCCGACGGCCAACTAGACATCGATTATTGTTGAATAGTACTAACCTATATATCCACTCCGCCATCCTTCAATAATTGAAAAAGGAGTTTATATATAACACCACTGCCTGATGGATTCCTAACTAAAAGGCTTAATCATTTCCCTCTGCTGAAAGATCCGTTCTAAAGGGTCTCTCTCTCTCTCTCTCTCTCTCTCTCTCTCTCTCTCTCTCTCTCTCTTTTTGTCTCGTATTCAGGGTAGAAAAAGACAATATGGTTCATGCATTCTGGCTCATCACATGTGGACCAATTAGGCGACGGACTAATTCCGGGAATGTTTGGCAACTTGATGCCAAAAAAAATCTCCTAACTTCGTTGCTAGTTTAGCTAAAAAGTCAACGATTTCGTTGCTCTTTATACCACAATGCCCTATATACTAACATAAAACTACTGGATTTTTTTATATTTTTTTTTATTTAACGTTAAACGCCTTTCTATTAATTCCGTAATAAATAATCACATTGCGAGTTTGTGTGGAAGTTTTCTATTTGAGCGATGGCACTTTTGCTGTCTGTTATTATGCAAAATTTAGTATCATCTAGCGTCGTCAGATAGTCAAGGGCTCTAACAAAGACATAAAATTCGACTAAGAAGATAGAGACCGAATCTGGCAAGCGGTTTTGAAAAATTGAGGGAAACGTCAAACAAAGCACAACCTACATTTCTCTAAGCACCGACTCGTCAGTAAAGACGAGATGATGCCGAAGGAACAACTGATGCACGTCCTCTAAAAGACAGAAATTCTATGTTAAGACTACCTCAACGAAAACTGTGATCATAGGCAAAATGGGGCTGGCAGAATAAAAAAGGTTTATGATTTTATTGATAGCTAATTTTTCTATTCAACGGAAAGGGATACTATAGGGGCATTTGCAAGCACTCCAAGAATACACCTATAACACTTGTTATAAAATATTTGTATTTTATTTAACGTAGAATTGAATACTTGGCCGTAAAATAATGAGCCGAAGTATAGTAGCCTAAAAATATTAGACCAGTTTGGGGATCTGCCCATCATCTGGCCCAAGTAAGGCTGCAAAAACTATTATAGTCTTTCGCATTTAGCGAAGATTGATATGTGTAGTTCACGTAAATTTGCGATCAATATTCAAACCTAAAAACCTAAAGTGTCTTTTGTCGGGGAATTTGTGAATGCCAATTATGATTTCGTTCAGTAAATCTATTTTTCTTTAGAGATTTAGAGTCCAATATTGACAGAACATTTTCTTCGAGCCATTTTTCCAAAATTCGGAAAAATGTCCGTAAGTGTGTTCTTGCACATTGCTAAAAAATCATCAACGGCATATAGACAAATCTCGCCCGCGTATTGGATGATTCTGATCCAGCCCGGCAAAATATGGATGTAGATCAGAAAAGTAAAAAGCATACAGAATGGGACTGAAAATTCCTCCCTCTGGAAGTCCTTTACAGGAGTGGGGAAGTGGAACACTTTTTATAATTCTTAATTTTCTCCAGATGTCTTTGATGGGTAATGAACAATTAAGAGTGGACCAAAACGATTTCCAGGATTCTTTTTTGGCTTTACTGAAAGTGAACCGACCCTCGCGAGAAATTTTATTTACTTTTCCATAATTACTTAAAATGGGAAACGTTTTATATATTCTATAAGCTTCATTTCTTTCCTTGGCAGCAACGCTACAGTCTGAACCCCCTTTTCTTCTAAACCTAGAAAGAAAACTAGAGGACTTGTATATGGGGATACTAATGCTACTTACTTTGGTAAAAGAGTCGTAATCGGTTTGTTCTTCTTTAAAAAATACCTACTTTTTCCCAATATTTCTTTTAAGTCAACCAATTTGCTTTGTTGACGTTCCAATTGGTCCGGTTTCTTGAGAATAGTTGCGTGTTAAATTTATCAGCTGGAAAATTATAGGTAAGTGGTCGGAACCAATTGGATAATCAAAGACTTCTCAATGAGACAGAAAAGCAAGATATAAGGAAACTAAAGTAATTTCTTGAGCGGAATTACGAAAATGGTTCGGAAGATTCACCTTGGTGGGAAAACCATCATTTACAACATCCAGTTCATTATCTGACAAGGCGTAAATCACATCCGTCCCTTTTTGTCAATCCAATCTGAGCCCATAGATACGCGATGGACATTAAGATCTCCTGCTGGGATACTCTGAAAAAATGTGAAACATTATGAGTAGAATGCAGCGAAATAACATTGCGAGGTGCAGAGTATGACATATTTAGTTGAATGCCTAAAGCAGTATTTAAGTTTATGACTAATCTCTAAGCACTTAAAGTAGATGTCTTTTTGAACTAAAATGCCCACCCGTCTGTAGGCTTCTTCTTTATCGAGCCTAAGTAAATATTATTTTATCGAGCCTAAGTAAATATTATTTACCGAACATACGGAAAGTTTTCGAACCTATGCTGCTGATATTAGATGTATATGTATGTATTATACATATATGTATGTATATCGGGGTGTGTATTATAATGCGTCCTTTAAGAGCTGTTGTGTCCTTTCTGGTAATAAATTAGTAAGTAAGTTTATTAATTTAGTTTTTGTAAAAAGTAAGTTTCTTGTAACTTCGCTAAGTCAATGTCCAGTTTGTTTAATAGTTTTTTTCAAGTTATCTTTCTTATGTTAGAGCAAATGATCATTCCATTGCAAAAAAAACTAGTATATTTTTTTCATACTAAGAGTAAATTCGAGTTGATATCTGATCGTCTGTAACTGATCTGACTGATCTGTAAATTAATCGAAAGCGTAACTTTTAATTGTTGCAATAACTATTCAGAAATCGTGAGATGCGGTCTGGTGTGATGTAGGTTTCAGAAAAACATTTTCTTTATCGTATTTAAACTGCCCGGCAACTTACATCGATCTTACATCCCAATAACTGGACAAGAGAGTAAAGCAACATATCTATGATTGCAAAAAACCCAAGCAAAATCCTACAGCACTCACTACTCACCATTTTGAACACAAACACAATTTCGACTTCAACAATCCAAAAATATTACACACAGAACAAAACAAACATAAACGTAATTTTTTAGAAATGGTTTACATCAACAGAGATAAACACAGCATCATTTACAGAACATATATATGTAAACTCAGTCGCAGCTACGCCAATATCATTAATCAAATTCAATATAGATAACATAATTAATTAAGGTTTTTAGTTGAGATGAAAAAAAGTTAATGGCACGAGAGGGATTCGAACCCATGACCTTCGGCTAGATACGCCGCTGCTCNAAACGTTGGCACGATAAAGAAAATGTTTTTCTGAAACCTACATCACACCAGACCGCATCTCACGATTTCTGAATAATTATCGATTAACGGTCACTAATCACAGCACATGTTGCAATAATGTGGACAACCCCATTGATCAAAACGGGAAAGGATTTCGATACATCACCTGACGATGCAGTTCCACATTCTTCAATCAAAAGTGGCATTGTTCCCTATAACATTAAAGCCCGTGCCGTTAAAATCTAAGAGAGATTCTGGATTAGCGGGAATTTGGAGGTAGATGAATGACCCCATGGGATCAGGAGATAGGGAAAACCTTCGTTTCTTTTTTGAGGGGTTTTGGGTGTAAGGATCAAATCTGACACCTCTTCTACAGGACCTCGGTGGGTGACCGAATGGGCATGTGAGGACTGTATAGGTTAATTATTTATTAGGCTAACATGTTTACATAGATTAGTTTTTCCGTCATGGATTCAGCCGGTTCGGGAAAATCTTCTTGGCTTTCCAGTAAATGAAATCTATTTAAGGTAACTATTTGGAGTACATAGTATGGATAAAGTTTTTTATTTATTTTCTGCTAATAATTGAATAAATTGTAGACATTTGCGGTCGTTAGCTCTATGATTTCATAGGGCAAGCAATTTGCAACATTGGAGAGATTTTTACTTGGATGTTTTTTGGGAGCCATTCATCCATTAGCTTTTACCTCTACATTGGTCTTTCAAATGATTAAAGCGAAGGCCATTAAAGCATTGCCTAACTGGGGGAACATAACGATCTACTTTACAACGCATGCCATAAATGTTCACAAACTCAGGCAAACTTTGGGAGTCAAAGGTCACTATGCACGTACCTAACGGAATGTTTTTGGTACAGCCGCCTTCTTCTCTCATGGATGTTCTTAACGCGGATAGAAGAGGTAATATTCGCAAGGATTTCTTCTTCCTTTAAGTGAATAGACACAGGGACAAAATAACATCCATTTTATTAATAGAAAACGAAGGGATGTAACAATGTAAATTTTTCGTTTGAAAACATACAAATTGATTCAGGAGTGAGGTGATGTGTGCCTTTTTTTAAATTTTTATCCTACTTCAGCCTGACAAAGATACGATATTACTTTATGCAATTGACAAATCACTTTTCCCCAAAACAACGGGGGGGATTTCCTGCGCTATTATTGACACTTTATATAAATATAATAAATGGACCTGAGTCAGATAGATTATAAATGTCATTTTTGTCAACTTTTTAGTGTCTCTAGTCCTTTTTGATGTAATGAAATCTCTGAATTTTTTCGGTTTTTCGAAATGGAACTAGTTATTAAGACTTTATTTAGCTGACGACAAACAGCTTTGCCTCACCGTATAATTAGATTAATTATATTTTTCTTTCCGACTCAAACATATCTTTTGTACTCATAATTTTTTAAACTGTATGATCTCTCATGGATATCTTTGCAACTTCTAATTTAAAAACTAAACATATAAATAAGAACAAGACTAAATTTAAATACTAACAATTTTTATAAATACGTAAATTAGAAAAAATCTTATAGATCAGGATAAATGTTCAAATACTCCTAAGAGTATATAGATAAGACGGCTCGTTGTTGAAACCGCAAGAGATGACCAACTGAGAGTTGGTATTTTTGTTTACTTTTAATCATCATGCATCGTTTGAATTTGGCATCGGTACATCTCGTGTGCAATTCCATCTTTACAAAGTGTGCCATTGACCGGAAAAGGCTATCAGACGGCGCTCCGTCGGGGTTATAGGAGGGAGAAGGTAGACGCCGTCCAATTTTGCACGTTTGGCCTGTTTCAAACGCTTTGTATTGTTGAATTGATTGAATCGCTTTACCATAATTGATCGAGATGGTGAGTACAAAGCCCAGAGTTAATAGACATACCGGCTGGAACTAGTTATTTAGGCGCAAGGTTTATATTTTCACTGACTTAAAAATAAAAGGAATGTTCTATTGGGTTGTCCGGAAAATAATGCAGGATTTTGGTATTAAACAAAAAAAAAGAAACTAGTTACTTTAAAGCAATGTTCTTTAATCAAAATAATTTAATACATTTCTCCCAACGTGTTGGTAACTTATTAATTCCGTCTGAGTAGAATTCAGAATTTTTAGAATTGATAAAGTCAATAAATGCATTTTCCAGTTCCGTTTGATTTTTGAATATTATGTGTTGTAAGTAGTGGTCCAGGTGTCTAAAAAAATGGTAGTCAGTAGGCGAGAGGTCCGGAGAGTAGGGTGGGTGAGGCAAAGTTTCATAGCCAAGCTCCAATAATTTTTGTGACGTTACACGTGACACATGTGGTCGAGCGTTGTCATGCAACAAAATGGGCCCTTTCCGATTGACCAAAGAGGGCTTCATTACTGCCAATTTCTGATGCATAGTATTAATTTGGTTACAGTATGATTCAGCATTGATGGTTTCGCCAGGATTTAAGAAGCTGTAGTGTATTAAACCAAATGAAGCCCACCATACCGTAACCATTACCTTTTTTTGATGAGTTGGGGGCTTTGGAAAATGTATTGGAGCTTCTCCTTTGTCGAGCCACTGTCCAGAACGTCTAGTGTTATCGTAGAGAATCCACTTTTCGTCACATGTAACAATTCTGGCCAGAAATGGGTCATTTTTGTTTCGACAAAGAAGTGATGCACAAACATCAAAGCGCTGATTTTTTTGGCGATCGTTTAATGAGTGTGGAACCCAATTTTCGAGTTTTTTCACTTTTCCAATCGCCTTGAGGTGGTCAGCGACGGTCGTTTTACTGACTTTGAGTTGCTCTGCAAGTTCTCGAACAGTTGTTTTGGGGTTTTCTTCCACAACTGATCGCAGAACATCATCATTAAGAGAGGAAGGCCTTCCACGACCTTCTTCATCTTCAAGGCTGAAATCTCCCTCCCGAAATTTTTTAAACCACCTTTGCACAGTGCACTCATTAACACAACCCTCGCCCCAGACTTGGTTAATGTTTCTAGCCGTTTGGGCTCCGCTTCGGCCGAGTTTAAACTCGTAAAAGAAAATCGTACGAAATTCTCGCTTTGACATTATAAGGATGACTGAATTATTTCCAAGTAGCGGAATGCTACAGAGGTAAACAAACAATATCATTTGGAAGAGGATTAATAAGTGTTGACATTCATACAAATGAGTAATCCTGTAAACGTAAACAGAATATTTTATATAGATTTTTTTTAATGAAAACTTAAAATCCTGCATTATTTTCCGGACAACCCGATAGATTTGTGTTAATTCAGTGTCGTTCCGGTTGATCAAAGCTATTTTTCTATTGCAAAGTCATATTGTTTATCGAGCCACTGAATATAAAGTCAATAGCCATAAACAAGCTCAGAAAAGCCCTAACGACTCTCCCAACGAGTTTAAGCAAACGTACGGTTGAGCCATTTCGCCGTCTAAATAGGCTATTTCGGTATTGATCAGAACATTTAGCGAGTAGCCAGGGCAATAAGCAGGTTGAGACTGATCCGGACTTGTCCTCATGTGAATCCCACGATATTGCCAACTGAATCGTGGCGTGATAGAGGCACTTCTTGAATGTTGATTTCAGACAGACCAGACTATACACACTAACACAATCAAACCCAGAGTACAATGATGAATAAAAAGGGAAAGTCATGGGTTTTGCTTACCTCAGCATGTAAATTAGGTAAATATGTGCATGTGCGTTAAAATAAGAAAGTTATCATGGAGTTTTACAGTTAAATGTTGTTAACATTCATCCAATCGAAAGGAATGATAATTGACAACAAAGCCGAGAATATCAGCAATGAAATAATTAACCAGTTCTACTTCAGATATGTTGTACAACATCCGGGGCTTTGGATTATGCGCATCTGACAACTCACCTCAATTATCTGGAAAAAAGCTACTTACAGATCTACTGACTACGAATTAAAGAAGATCACATTTAAATTTAGCGTTCATTAGCAGAAAAAGTTGATAACTAAACGTTTTAAATAAATATGTTTCTAATTTTTATGGAAAGACGGTTGAGAAGTAAAATCGGTGACACGAACGGGGCTCGAACCCACGACTTTCCGCTCAATACTCCGGTCATCCAACCACTTGGGCTATCGTGACATCTCCCGAGACACCAACCCTTTTTATCAACCGTCGTTGCATAAAAATTGGAAATAATAATTAATAATAAATGTGTGGTGATTAATGGCCGCTAGTCTATGATTATTCGGAAATCGTGAGATGCAGTCTAATGTGACGTAGGTTTCAGAAAAACATTTTCTTTATCGTGCCAACGTTTCGATCTTTATGGAGATCATCTTCAGAGCTCAAAGTGTTTGTTTTCTGCGTAATTGTGCCATTCTTGCGTGTCGTGCTTGTGGGCACTCTCAACACGATACGCAAGAATGGCACAATTACGCAGAAAACAAACATTTTCAGCTCTGATGATGATCTCAATAAAGACCGAAACGTTGGCACGATAAAGAAAATGTTTTTCTGAAACCTACGTCACACCAGGACGCATCTAACGATTTCCGAATATTCATTAATAATAAACAGATAATTAGTTAAATAAATATTATCAACATTAATCATCACTATGAACTGAAGGTAGCTGTTCTCTTTTCGTGCGAATTTTGTGTAATTTGGTAATAATAATATCAGTTATGCCAATTTTAGGGAAATCTAAAAAATGCCCCCTAACAGCTGACAATTAATGTGTGCATCTGATCATCTGATGTTCACTAGTAATATGAATATATAATTTATGATACGTTGTTAATTACCCACGAAGATAATTAGAATGTCTGCGTTTCATCTGTGCGTTGTTTATCGTTTTGTGCACATTTGTTAAACCGACAGAGGGACATGAATACACGTCAGCTCTAAAGACATTTATGCATACGTTCCAATTTAATAGAGGGATATGTTTATTATAATATTAACGTGCGGAGGAAGTTTTCCGCTCCAGAGTGTCAACATCCAGTCCTTGCGGTAGGTCGTTTACCCGCCAAAACATTCTTCTTTCACCCACCCTCGTCAGGTATCGATTTCCACTTGTTCCGCCCCATTTCGAAAAAAAATTACCTCAGCCAAGATTTGCAGATTGATCCTGTATATTTTTATATTACAACACTGGGAAGAATATTAGAGATAATGAACAATTATCCAATGTTGTACTGAGATTCTCCGTGTTTTCTCACAACGTTAATAACAACATTCCATGTTAACATTCTCTGCTAGAAGGATGAGGGTTCTCTTTGCCGCCATCACCAGATAACAATTAATTACATTTTACAATTTATATAATACCATACTTAAGAAATAAATAATATTATAAAATTACTCTTTATGAAATTTCTTTGTGTAATCTGACGATTGAAGAACCTGGAATTTGGTCGCTACTGATTACCCTCGTCCATCTACCCTTGGTCAGACCCAACACCGAGAATGGCGGAATTGCGAAATTCATCTGACAGGCCAACAGAGTTCGGATCGGCAGGCCTGGATGCTAATTAATCTCATGATGTTTGCAAATTAACCTGCAGCTTGATCAACCTGACCGCCGATTTTCGTTTGATTTGTCAGCAAACACGATTTGGCTTTTTTGTTCAAATTGGTTATAAATTTGGCAGTCTAGACGAGTCCCCTATCGCTTGTAGTAAAAAATGATTAGGTAAAGCGACTGTCAATATTGTCTACCCTTCAATTTCTTTGATCGTTATAGCATTAAGCGTTAGTGCCTGGTCAATCTCTTTTAAAGCATCTTCTGTGTTCCGAGGAATTGGTAAAAATTTGCCGCTTTAGTAAAAGCTTACACAGGCTTTAACGTCAAACTACATATGCATAATTAATAATTTAAAAAAGCTGTATTACAGAGTGTCTTGCAAGGATAATACTCCCCTGACTAATTTTCATTAACCGTTTTATTTTGTTTATTATCTCAAATTATTCACCGTTGGGTCATATCATCTGTGCCTTCTGCAACGTTGAATAGTAAAATACCTCTTCAACCTAGAAGTTACGTAAAGAAACCTAATTAGCAGATTGCTCTCTAATATCCATTGAAGTTCAAGTTTCTAGGGTGTTATAATAAGTTGTAAGTTGTGATTTAAAGGATTTTCAAGTAAAATTTTCAAAAATAGTTGAATTGAAATTATTCATTTCAACTTTAAATGGGATAAAATATTAATAACGAGCCGCAACACGACACGGCATCCGGGCTGTATGACATTGCATCACAGGTTGATCGTTTTCGCTAACTCCGTGGTTTAGATTTTTAAGGCTTATCACGTCATTCAGATAACTGTGTACGTGATAATTATTTTTAACGGAAGATAAAAATCTCCATGACAAGACAATTAGCAGTACACACGGTATAAAGTGTTATGAGATTTGTATTTTTTGACTATATACTCTTTATATATATACATATATATATATATATTCAAAGGTTTTTTTTTTCGTGCCGGGCGGGTTTACAGAATATAAAATGGGCATATAATTTACAAAACAGAGAGATTTCAGGAATTGTGCCGTCCATTTTCACAGCTGACCAGTCGGACTTTCGTCTGCCGGTATGAAACACGTTTCCCGCGCCTTTCAAATTCCGATTTGCAGGCGAACATTCAACAGACATTTCAAACTTAGAAAAATGATTGTCTCGGTTATAGTTGCAAAACTACTGATACATTACAGTCGCAAAAACTACAAAATTGGTTTCGCGGATGTAGAGGTAGAAAGATTCAAACTTCACCTACTACAGGCAGCAATGGCGTAGGTAGGAAAATGAACTATCAGCTTGTGATTTGACCGCCAAACCATCAGAATTGAGAAAAGTACTCCAAGTGAACATTTATTTAGGTAAGAAAGATAAAGACTCCAATTTTGCTTTAGTTTGCATTAGTTTACATGCATTCATACGTGCTAAATGATTTGCATTTAGTTGGAATGTATATATAAACAATTATAAATTTTATAAAATATTATTAAAAATTGTATTACCGAACTCGGTCAGTTTACATTAAATGTGATACGTAGTGCTGTTGTTTTGCCAACTGGATTTATTAACATTCTAAATTTTGTAAAATGTGATGTTGCAAAGTTCCTTAATGTTCAGTTTTTCAATGTTTTGTAATTAATTGAAAGGATTTTACTGTATTATAACTTATGTTTAATCTTACATTCTGTCTTTTTGACACTACTGTTGTAGTATTGCTGTTGGAATTGCAATTTATTATTTTTTTAAATGCCACGAAACCGATAAAATATTGGTCGTCGCATAGATATTTCCAAGAGAATTCCGGATGAAAGACCAAAAAAACAGAAGAAGAAAGAGCGCAACATAATGAACAAAATAGATTTCTTATGTCACACTCACGTAATACTAAATCATCACAACGTCACGAAGCACGAAATGAAACAAGTAGAGTAAGAATTCGAGAATTAAGACAATCTTTGCCCTATTCTGATCAAAATGAACAGCGTGGCAATAGTCTATTACGCATCTTTGTAGGTGAGACGTTATTTGAATGCCACTTTCGGGATAGATATGACCCCATGGCCCGATCTGTTGGCCCCATCAGACACCCGATCCACTTGACTATTTTCAGTGGGGTCATTTAAAAAACAGTGTCGACGCCAATCATAACCCAGCAACCTCAGTTGAAGAACTGTGGCAAAGTATAGAAAATGCTTATCAATCCATCGCCCGTGAATCTGTTGCTCTGGGCATCGGTGAAGGGTGGTTAAGAGGAGCAAATCTTTGCATCTTTACGCAAGGGAGGCAAATCGAACATGAACTGTTATTAATAAATGGTTTAAAAATCGAACAGGTGTTATTCAACAATATATTTCGGTTTTTATTTCACCTTCCTCAGGGCTTGATTCTCTGTCAGTGTTTAAAATTGTTTTCTCTTATCAAAATGTATAGATATTTTTTTCTCTTTTTATCATTTCTTATACTAAGTACAATATTTTGATAAATAAATGGCACTTGTTACAAACTATTATCACAGACAAAATCAGAACGTAAACAAAGAGGACTAGTGTACTTATTATTGACAGTACCTGATAATAACCTACACTAGTCCTCTTTCGTCTTTTGTTTTCAGCGTAAAAAATCCGTTAACATGATGTCTCAGGCTGTGTATGGTCGTACTTGAAATTTTGAAGTAGAACTGGGCCTGAGGTACCTTTTATAATTTTTCTCCAAAATAAAGGGAAAAATTTGAAACTATACTAAAAAATATTTAAGGCGTATTTTTTTATAACGTCATTGGTTCAAGAGAAAGCCAGCCGGGCCATCTACAAAGGACAAGGGGTATAGAATTTTATAAACGATATTCAGGAACCATTTGATAATGGACTTATTATCCAGGGGCTGATAAACATCAAAAGTTTATTCTGGGAACAGAAAAACAATTTGTTGAATTAAACTGGAACGTGCTGCCGTTACAAGACTAAGATTTTAGTAAAAATTAATCAAACGTATTGACTTTTTAATTTTATTTATCAGATTAATAATATTAGAGCATCAAGAATTTTCCAATAAACCAGTTTAAAATCATTAATTTATCATTAAAACCGTAATATCGTTAGAATATCGGACAGTAGCCATAACACAAAAGATAATGTGTCTACAAGACTTAAAACAGAGCAAACAATGTTTATTTTTAATTGTTCATCTTCCTAATCAGATATACAAAAAATTTGGCTACGGATTATTTAATCCATATTCTTTGACCAATTAATAATCTGATCTACACCATCGTTTTCAGTACAAAAAATCCTTTATAACTGGGTAAACAGTATAAGTTCTTATTTAAAATTTTGCAGTTGTACAGACTAAAACTCGACTAAGTAATATATTATATCCGTATATTTTGGTTTTTCCAAAACGTTATATGTTCAAGAGAAATTCAGCCGGGTAATCCAAAAAGGGCACCCTGTATATCAAAGTGTTAAAAGAATTGGATGTGTAATGTGTATCATGTCTTTTGCCGCTTCATTTAGATTTTACCAACCCCTTCGTATGAACTTTACTAAACAGCACGACTAAACGCACACAACAAACTCAGCAATACATACTGAAATTATAATTAATACGTAAAAAATTTCTGCAATGGAAAATTCGTCCTATTGGTATAAAAAAAACCTATATTCGTCAATTCCAATTAACTATGTATATAATACAATACAAGAATTACGTCGAAGACTACACACAACTTTCGAATGATAGAAACTACAACACAACAAAAATTGTTTTACTTTTTTACACGGCAACATGAAGTACATATATGAAAATACTCTCACAAGTTTGTTTAAACATAGAAAACACATTCAGTTCATGAATGAACGAAATTAACTGCTCCGACACAATACCACCATGTAAAATATTATACTAATTAAAAATGAAAATAAGAACTGACGATCACAAGGTCCGACTAGAAAATACTATACTTAATATGTCAAAGACAAAGCTTGCGAGGACTTAATGTTTTCACAACCTTACAAACGGAGAACAATAATGTTACAAAGCAGGATTAAACCCAGAAATAAAGATGGCGATACGTTGAAACATCTGCCAGACTAAAATTATCGGAAACAACCAAACTACATACACGATCTAGTCACTCATATAAATAATTATTAAAATGCCTTAATCAAAGCTGGAAATATGGGTAAACCTGGTCTAAAGATCACTTGAACTTGATTACATGTTTGAAAAGTTTTTAATTTTTTTTTTTTTTGAGGTTTGGGGTGTTGAATAAGGATTTTAAAAATTCTACACTGCCAACTATATAGATCTATTTGTGGAACCCCCTAAATCATACCTAGGAATGTGCATTATTTCTTATAAGTTCACTAATTTCGTGGTCCGCTTGACCAATTATCTATAAGACTAAGCAGTTTCCTCGGTGGCTCTTCGCGCACCTCTTTTTGTGTAAGAATTGCCCTACAGAAGCAGCTGTACTGTAACTGGGCTAATGCGACACTTTCACAAAGGATATGTGCCTAAGTCTCTGGTTCCTCCTGACAGTCGGCACGTTTCTGTCTCTGCTTAGCCCATTTTTGTCCAGAGGTTGAGCTTTCTTTGCCAAGCCGTTTTAACATTTCTAACTTAAACACACAGTCCAGTGCATTTAGTTGTGGTTCTTGGGTGGGAGAGCTGACCCTATTTTGGTTTATTAGTCAGCCTGTTCATTTCATACCTGCGAACCAACTTTAACGTAACATTTTTATATTTTCCTTCCGTTAGGCAATTTAGGCACTTTCAGACAAATTTGCATCTTTCATATATTCCTATGTCAGAAATGTAACCTCATTCGGTTTCTTATGCAGTACAGCCTATATAACTACTCATTTAATGTATATTATTGTCAAAAGTTAAAAATGATCATATAAACAGTTATAATTACAATACATACATTAAGAACAAAATATATCCGATAATAAAAAATACATACATATCTGTATGTATATAAACCAATCTACAATGCTTCAAAAGTGGGTTGGCTTGAAACTATATATTTAAGCTATTTTAATAATTATACTTGTAAGCCGGTTCCCGACTTAGAATAAGTTGTATTTGTTAAGCACAGCGAAAATTAGTTTAAAACAACCACACAAAAAAGGCAGTAAATAGGAAGGGGCGATCACCCGGACGGGGCGTCGTGACGTAAACCATGGAAATTAGTCCTGAATTAATTGCACAGTTGGTCGAAGGATGTCACAGCACAGACGGGAGCGACATGACATTTCTCACAAACCAGTGAGTTTAGTTTAGGGGGTCAAACCAGTGAGTCTAGTTCAAGCAGCCGAATTCCGTCTAGGATTCAAAAAAAGAAAATTGATTTTTGTACATTAGATGAAAAACTGTTACTACTTGAATGTTTAAATTGTTTACATAGTTTGTATGCAAAATAATATGATACAGAAAAAAGTAGACTAAAATGGGGGCCTACACATAAATATGTATGAAGATGGATGATGATAATGGATTACCACTGAAATATAGAATACCATGGTAGCCCGTCATGTAATATTCTTGTTTTTGGTATGAATGATATATTGATGCAAGAATTGCTGTGATAATATGTGAAGGGTGCAACGGAAGTGTTCCAGGTCTAAGAAGATAAAAAATGCAGAGAATAAGCAGAAGAGTGAAAAAATATAAATGGGATTCGACTATGACCTAAGGATCACTTGAACTCAAGATGTAAATTGTACAAGAGTTGTTGAAAATATATTTTTAAGAGAAAGTTACTTTACTAATTGACCGTTATTATACCTGTAACCCTAATCACTTACGAGGCCGATGTTGTAATAGCCAGTTTTATCGATCCGCTTTGAAGTTTTCAGAAGGTACATTAGAGGGAATTTCGTGCTTATTTATACTTTGCCCGACCTACGGCAACCCTCCGGTGTTGTTGACCTGCCGTGCCCTTTCACTCCCAGGTCATCAGGGCTTTTTGTTTAATTTATTTTTATACTCCCTGGTTTGTCGAAGGCCCTGAGACACTAAGGTCGCCGCTCATAAAATCTTGATGTAATCCGGGCTGTGAACCAGGTCCGCCCCTCAGTCTAGATAATAAAACTCCTCACTCGCCGAACAAAAATCAAAGCCCCTTCCACTTTTACGTCTTTCCACAAAAAGCTCAAATTATTAAAACAAAGCAAACCGTTTTATTACGTATTAATGTAGTTTACACCAAATTACCATATCCGATCATGCGTGTGCTTAACACCCCCCCAAAAAAATAACCTTGTCTACAAATTCCCAATTTTTACTAACAATAACAAGGGGTGGCGTCGGTGCCCGCAGCGGGCTTGGCGTTGACACGCCGCTCAGCACTGCGAGTTAAAGGTACCGGGTTCGAATCCAGTGGGGGGAATGCATTTGAGCCCGACATACTTACATATGAGCTTCTTTCAAAAACACCGGCACCCCGAGGGTTGATATGACCTCTGCTTTTGCGAACTCTCGTAAAAAGGCGTAATGAATAATATTTTAAGAACTACTGAAAAGTCAAATCTTATTGTGTTATATTATTGTTGTTGGAGTTAATCCCAAATTTTTGGTTTTTGTAAAATAAAAACGAAAAAATTAAAAAGTGTAGAGCAAGAACAAAATATAAAATATGTAATTACAGTTATTAAACCAACAACAGTATATTAGACTTTTGTGAAGTTATTTATATTTCAGTATTTTTCTAGTCATTCGAAATACATTTAAGCTCAAATGTTGGTTAATCGAAAAGGAAGGAAGCCGAAATAGTTAAAAGAATTCTAAATGTGACGTTATAATAAATATTACTCACTTATTATAAAAATAACCAAAAACATTAATGATTATTTAGAGGTCGTGAGATGAGGTCTGGTGTGACGTAGGATGTAGAAAAACATTTTCTTTATCGTGCCAACATTTCGATCTTTATTGAGATCATCTCCAGGGCCTGGGATTTATCAGTCAGCCATTTGAAGGAGTATGACAATATCGGGTATCATTTAGAGGAAATAGACAGCGCGTAGTCTCCAGGAGTCTAAGTGTAAATCACTCTACAATAGGAAGGGTTCTTCGGCATGTCAGAGAAACGGTGTTTCACATTAGAAGGCGAAGAGAGGGTCGACCTATGTTAACGGACGAAAGAGACAAAAGTCCGTCCAAAAGTTAATCCGTCATCAGGTTCTAAAAACTGCAGTATTACGGGAAATGAGATTAAAAAATTGATAAGCCGAGTCTGAATGTTTCGATTTCCTTCAGGATTGGAAGAAGAAATCTCAGTGAAAATAACCTCAGGCCCCGGCCCTCGGTTCGTGGACCTCTTCTTACCACAGATCAGAAAATGGCCAGGCTTCAATTCGCACGGTAACATGTGAACTGGACAATGAATGAATGGGGGACGATTTCTCTGTAGAGTTGTGGTGAGTGTGGCCTCAAATTTTCAGATGTACGTAATTTCATATGGAGACGATCAGGAGAAAAGTACGCCCCATGCTGTACGGTTCTTCAGGTTGCATGGTGGGTCATTGATGTTCTGGGGTTCCATTTCCTTGAACGCCCGCACCTAATTGATTGTTGTGCGTGGAAGATCTATGACTCCCCAGGGGTACTTACAAGTCATAATCGAAGAACATGTAGCGCTATTTCCCCCCCCCCCAACATTCGGTAACAGTTTCTTGCTAATGCAGGATAACGCCAGTACCCATAGAGCACATATTGTGGATGACTTCCTAAATGTGGTTGGAATTCAGTGCTCGGCGAAACCCTTATCCTAACACCCTAGAAGAGTTGGAAACTGCGGTTCTTGGTGAATGAGAAAGAATTCCGCAGGACTTTACCAGAAATCTGTTCCAAGGACTGCGAAGGCGTTTAACGGATGTGATTCGTATCACAGTTGGAAATACTCGGGGTTTTACATTTTTATTTGTTTTTTCCTTACTCCATAATTGTTTTTTTCCTTTTTTTTCGAGTTAGGTAAAAAAGTATTCTTTGTAATTATCTTATTTACAATCAAAGCTATTTTTGGTATGTAAAATATTAATAAAATACGAACATTTAATGGTCTGCCTTAATTTTGCCCATATTCAACTTGCGCTTTTAGGTCTGACATTTTCACTGATTCGTATGAATTGATTCAACATATCAATTGGTGATAACTTTTCAAAAAAACAAATAAATAAAAAATGAACAAAAAATAAGTAAAGTTGAATTATTTCTTTCTAGCTAAGAAATATTAAATTTTGCTTACATTCACTTATAACTGTGTTATTACTTATATATAACCTATTATATTTAGTGGTCTATTGACCAAATTACTTCTTTCAATTAATTAATGTTTTTATGTAAGGTTTTTTGGTTGAAATGAAAAAGTTAGTGTCTTATATATAACTCTTCATTTGGATGTATTTATCATTGCAGTATTTTTCATTTTATTTGTTTTTGGACTCGTACTACTCATTCTTAGTTAACCCCCGACAGATGGACTCATGTCGTACTGTACTTTTGTAGTTGGTATCTTTTGTATACAAGGAACAATAAATTAAAATATATTTTCAAAAATCTATAAATGCTCTATTGGTCGAATATTGATAGTGTAATATACATCAGATGACGGGGGATGTAACAGTTGGCGGTTGATATAATTAATTGATTGTAAGATATGGATAATCTTATGCTTTCTGTTTAAGACATGTCCAAATGCGACTGACGAATAGCGACAGATAAATCCAACTTAGGCAGGGATGATTGGAGACTTTGAGCAGACTTGATAAAAAGTGATGAAAGTAGAAAGAATACAGATGTCTCGTAAATTTGGGGTGAAAATGAAATTCTCTTACGTTTCTATTGGCTTGATTGATCCAATGACCTTTTTTTCTCTGTCCTAACTGGCTTGGCGTCAATAATCGGAGGACACAATGAGTTAACCCAAGATAAGTACGTCTTCTGTATTCATAGCTGGCAACATAACCGCAAGGCGCTTGAATAATTTCCAGCTTTCAGCTTAGGGGGATGAGGGTTTATCCCAACGGAAAATTATAATAATAAACGGGCCCGTTCGTATTGATTACGGCCCAACCGTAGTGTTGAATAAGGCGGAAGGCGTTTTACGACTGGACGGTCAACGGCGGTGGAAGGGCCGTAAAATATTCCCCGAGGGCTGAGTCGTGGGTGGAGTTTTAGATTTTGACAAAGAGCCACTAGAGAAGGATTGCTCGGATTATATCGGGCGCTTTACGACGGGGTGTCTTTAAGTATTAGGACGCCAGCCAACTCCCGAAGGAGGGTATAAAAATAAATTAAACAAAGTGGTGGAGGCTATAAGGAAAAGGAAGGTTCCAAGGGCCTTTCTTCCTTCGGCGGGATTGCATGAGTCAACAATTCTTTTCTTAGCGTAGGTCAGCGTCCACAGTGTCATTCTTTATGAAATACATCGACTTGCTTTATCTTCTTTATTAATGGGTGGGTATTTGTCACTCTATTAACATACGTTTACAATTTGTATTAATAAATCTTGCCGTATTTAGGCATGTTTTAGAAAACCAAACTAGGTTTTAGGCGTTGTACAATAAACGGTCATGTTTTACAAGCGACCGAGAGGCATAAGTGGTATGGATATTCCTTGCGTCAACGGAATATAGGAATACAATATTCTATTAACGAGCTCATAAAAAAAAGACAGTCTCTTTTGGTGAAATATTTCTTTTTACATCATTTATTTACATCTACAACTGTATGTATTATTATACACAACCAGCAGACGAGAGAAGAGGTTTCTGATTCTGGTCCATATTCTCGTCAGTTGTCTACGGGGTACTTGTTCTGCAAGGAGTAAGTATTGGTGGGTTTGTTTGATTTTGAAACTTACTATAAAAATATTTGTAGTAGTTGAAGTATGGAAAAAACAGTTGATATTTGAGGATCTCTCTGAGTGTGTTATTGGTTACATAAGAAGGTGCAGGAACAATCAGTTGCAGCATCTTTCGTTGGAGAAAAACGTTACTCCATGCGTTCCACTACTTGACTCCATAAGAGAGCGCGTAGGTATGCTACCAGAAGAATTGTGCTTAAGCACGGCAGCAAGTACCCCTATTCCGATTCTTGGAAGAAACAGAGTAATCTTATTGTATATATTGCTGATATTGTAAGCCCATGAATCTCAACCTTGGCGGCCGGAGCACAAGACGCGGAAGGTCTTGTACCGAGCTACCAACACCTGGGGTAAGTCGTTTAAAAAAATACAAAAGCTGCAATTGGTGGTGGACTTCAAGAAGTGATAAGCTCAATTCTGTACATGCTTGGCAAATTTGAGTTTATATAAATCAGTAATCAGAAATATTTGATTGGAATTGGAAACGTCGTCATTTTTGAATGTTGGAATATTTGGCCGATCCGTAAACTAAGCACCCCCATTCATATTGTAAATATGTACATATATGTTGAAAATTTTAATTTGGTAAAACAATAAAAAAAAATTTATTCTCTTCATCTTTCTTCCTGGTTGTTGGCTTATTGGAAGATATTTTTAAGGCGTTTTCCGGAAACATCCAACCATTCGACATACAATTTTATTGAAGCGACATCGATTTCGGGTCAAAATTACAGAGTTTCTTATTGAGAGCAGTTTTTATAATATATTCGTTATAACATATTCTCCTTGTTACCTATATTATTTGAGTTATGAGTTATTATTTACTAATTTGCAAGTGGTGTATTGTTAATGTACATGTTATTTTATTTATACATAATTTTACATTATTTAATTTTATATTTACACTTTTAAACATATAATTTAAAAATTATTAATTTAAACAGTTACACTAGTTTCTTAATTAATTGTTACTATTTTTTTAAAACTGTTACTTTTTCACATTTACTTTTTTACTTTAAATGTTAAATTTTATTGCCCAATTTTGTGCATTTTTAAAATGTTTTTATATTGTTTACAAATAAATTTTTTTGCCTGGTTGTATATTTACATTGTTGTATTCTAAATTTACATATTGTAGATATTGTCAAGTTCTATTAGCTTGGCATCATTCTTTCTCTAAAATCTTAACATCATAGAAATAAATTTTATGTTCAATTCTTTTTGCTTGTTGTTCCAATCCAGTTTTTCTCATTTATTCTTTATATCTATTTTGTGTGGTTCACTCTTTTATACAAAAGCCGTACCATTGTTCAAATGTATGCCTTTTTTGCATGAGCATTGTAATTTATACATTGCACTGTTTTAAGTATGTTACCATTATAACAAATATTTTTGAAAATCGAAAAAATATTATATTCAATGTTTAAAGGACGCCATTCATACGCGCTGTTGAATATATGTACTACAATAATGTTAAAGAAAACAATGTCCAAGAAAAAACCTGATATAATATTTGTACTAGACCGCTTGCAACTTGTTTTTAAACGTTAATTTAATGATAGGTAATAAACGGGAAAATAGTAAAACGTTCCCATTGCAACCCGGGAAATGTAATTCAGAAGAGGGTGTAGTCCCAGGGATTCAAACATAGTCCATTCGCCAGTTCGGCGTAAAGTGCAAAGTTAATTAGATGTCTTCAACTTTATCTTTTCAAAGGGATACTTTCTTTGACCCAGATCTTTAACGGCCGGCAGTAAACGCCAGTGCCTTAAGCCAATTTAATTCCTTGGCGACTTACTTTTTGAAGGTCTGACACAAGAGTAAAGTTTTACATTCATTGGTATCAGTAGTGACAATTACAGCTTTTTAATAGAATTGTTCAATTAGAAATTGATAATGTTCGATGGTCAACAAGAGTAAAATTTGCAGAACAGCATTCAGCTATTCAGTGGTCAATGAAAATCCGTTATTGTATCATGTTAAGGTATTATTTTTATCTCTATAAGTAATTGCAAGAAATCAAACCCTAATGAATTTGTTAAAACAACACCTTAAATAACAACAACATCTCAATATTTACGAACTGTTTTTATTTCTCATTCTCATTCCTCCGTTTACGACCGACATATCATAGATGAAATGTTTAAGATGTTTTTTAAGCGATTAAAGAATTTAAATAACCTTACGTTTGTTTTTCTTCAGATGAATACGACAAAGCACCAGTTTTTGAATTTAAGTGAATTAATCAACAGCCATCACAGATCAGATAATATGTCAGTTAAATGTTAATTTGGTAAATATTGCTGTTATTTATATTTAAAATTATTTATAAAACATTAGATTTATTTGTTATAATGTGGTTCTATATGATGCTTATGACCTCGATGTCACTCAGTATTCAATTTTTTCAATCAAAAGCTGACTTATTCGTATAAGTAATTATCGTCCTTTCTCAAAACGTCAAATAGTCGTGGAGGGACATAGTCTGATAGGCGACGAGGGCGACGCCGAGACTATAAGTAGGGGAGGCAACAGCACTTTTTTGCCGCGAGTGCACTTATGGTGCTTGATCAAGGCGGGTTTTCAGCATTGTATTTTCATTAATATATTGCGTATATGTCATAAAATATATTGTGCACATCGCCTTGAAATAATATTTTTTCGTTTTTTATTTAGAAATCGTGAGATGCGGTCTGGTGTGATGTAGGTTTCAGAAAAACATTTTCTTTATCGAGAACGTTTCGATCTTTATTGAGATCATCTTCAGGGCCTGGGATTTACAAACATTGTTTACATATAACAATTACATTTTGAATGTGGAAAAGTGAATTTATACAATGCAAAATATATATTTTTTATATATTCAATCAGTATATTCACTTTTCCACATCCAAAATGTAGTTGTTATATGTAAACAATGTTTGTAAATCCCAGGCCCTGAAGATGATCTCAATAAAGATCGAAACGTTGGCACGATAAAGAAAATGTTTTTCTGAAACCTACATCATACCAGACCGCATCTCACGATTTCTAAATAAACATCGATTAACGGTCACTAATCACCACACATTTTTCGTTTATTTATTTATTTTTCAGAAATTTTAATGGATTAGAAACTCATATCCTATATCGATAAGATTTCATGTGTTAATTCTCACCTTAATTTTAATTTAATACTAGTGCAAGTGTTTCCCCTTTTACTTAAGTTTTTCCTGTATTTTTAGTTAGTACGGGAGCAAGTCCATTGCGATTTATTTATTTTTTATTTGATTTATTTTTTACATTTTATTAAAAAAATCATAATCATTATAAAGAAGAGTAATTTATTTTGGCAACAACCTCCGACTGACGGATTTTATATCCATGCTGTAGTGCATATATCAATTATTTCTTTGTTAATGATGTGCATATTTATCGATAAAAGTATGTCTATCTATCATAATCGCAACACCGTCAGATGATTAAAACGAACAAAGCTAACTAACTATGACTAGAATTAGTTAAAAATTTTGTGAATAGTGAAGTATAAATGATATTGTATCAATGGATACATAAGAATGTAAACGTTGTTTATTTATTCTATATGCATATCTCATTGTAAAATGAATGGTTGGTTTAATAAGACAGGTTTACAAAATAAATTAAATTTTAAAAAATGAAAAATAACTTAAATGATAAATATCCATTTTGTAATTTATTTACATTTGCACACATTTATCTTTCTAAAGAATTTCAACAGAAAACTGCACCTTTGCTATATAGGGGTTAATTACAAGTTAGCATTCCCGCAATTTAAGAAATTGCGTGCCACTTGCCAAGTGCCCTTACAAATTTATAAAATCATTTTGAAAATTATATTTAACTATTTTATTATGTTATAGTTATCTAAATAATATGTATTATATGAAGGGATAAAAAAGCACATATAAATAATGGTTCTTTGTATAGAAAAGAGCCTGGTTTTCAAAAATGGGTTTATCCCGGCCGACGTTCACTATAATGTATTACGCCCCCTGGAAAAAGCCCGTCGGCACTTCCGACGGAACTCAATGATGATTGAGAATGCTCAGTTTGCTTCCTTCAAATACCTGATCAGTCACATGGTCTAGATACGTCTCGGCGATCCATCACCATTAGAAAATCCACCCTATCGCTCACATTTCGCATATAAGCCTAGTCTCTTTTTCAAATGTAAAACCCGTGTAATTTGAACTGCCGAAAGAGAGCGGGGCCTTCATCCTTATGGAATTTCATTTTAGAACAGAAAACCTTGATGAAAAAGAAGAGAAACTCTTGTGATTACAATAAGTTGAAAACGGGGAAAATGAAAATCAGCCTCTTCCCTTTTCAAAGTCGCACTGAAAAGATATTTTAACAAGAGAGGAATTTAAATTGCAATGTTATTAAAAGGATAGGTCAGGGTGGATGCAACCGTTTACGGATTTCAATTTACGCCCCGAGTACACGGAGCAATTACAGCAAATGCAAACCCACTCGTCCTTATTTCAAACGGACTGAAAACAGTTTCAAAAAGGGTGATTTTCGAGCGACGAGGGCGAATTTAATATCATGTTCAACTATGGTATACTATTACAAGCTTTATCAAGAAGTAACGCCGCTTTTCCTCCTCGAGCGACATTTCCATTTAATTTGATTACAACAATGATAAGCGACCTCTCGGACGTGTAAATCAACATTATTCCACGTTTTCAAAATTAAACCAATTTCACCGATTTATGTTGCTTCTTTTTCACAAAATTTATTTAAACATGTTTCTTCCAGACAAAGAACGCTTTTCAGCATTCAACTCATTCTTAGCAATTAATAATCGCAATTGTGGATTTGACACATAAACGAAAAAGGACTGTTTATGCATTCAAAAATTTTTAAAAACTGAAATCCTTAAAAGAAAACTGGATCTGTAAGAAGTGTGTTTAAATAAAATTAACTGGACAACTTGAAATTAAAAAAAAAAAAAAACAGTTTTAAAAAAATTTATAGAAACAACTTAAAAATCTCAAATTAATATATATTAATCTATATTTGAATTTAGTAGTCATAACTGACCGCATGAATTCTTTTAATTAATTTTACTTTTTATCTAAAGTCTTGGAGGAGATGAAAAAGGTAGTGTCACGAGTGGAATTCGAACCCACGTCCTTAGCTTAGATGCCGGCTTAGACAAAGATAAAAAGGATAATTACCTCAAATTAATCTTGATTCTCCCAAAACTGTTTATGTAATTTTGTATTACATGATTTGACCATTATTTGATTTAATACCATTTTTACCATTATTACATTATTTGATTAAATATAAAATTGTCTACGCTTTTATACATGCAATTGTTAATTTTAATTAATAATAATAGTAATTTATTTATTGTTTTTAAGAAGACAGATCATAGAGAGAAAATACTTAAAAACCGGTCCTTACCATCGATAAACGAGTATTTCACAAAATTTAAATTTAAAAAAATTCTCAGTATCACTTAAACTGTCCTGCTAATAGGAAGTTTAATCGTCAAGACAACATTCTTCTAGTGTTAATAAATACTTCAAACATGGCCGCACCTGGTATCGTGTTTTACTACTACTAATAATAATAATAAGTAACTACGTTCACTTAATGTTTTTAAAGGATATAATATAATGGTTAAAATCGGTATCCACGACCGGTTTCCTTGCAATAGAACGTTCTCTAACATTGGAATCATAGTGCAGTTTTGCATGTTGTTCTAAATGTAAAATGCTGCCACCGATTTTAATTCCGAACTATCCTCATATCGTCGTATTTTAGGTCGGAGTCGTATCCGTAACATTCAGTGTA
This sequence comes from Cimex lectularius, assembly GCF_000648675.2. Lineage (NCBI taxonomy): Eukaryota > Metazoa > Arthropoda > Insecta > Hemiptera > Cimicidae > Cimex > Cimex lectularius. The sequence goes on along the minus strand of NW_019392978.1, from coordinate 1,972 downwards.
AAACTGTTCCCTTTTATATTTTTAAAAAGTCCTGAAAAAGAAAAATATACGTAAAACCCCACCCGAAATTCAATAAATTTATCAACACATCACATTATATGAAAATGTCATTGTGTGGTAAACTGATAATCAATAAAAACAACATGGTAGTCGGTTAACAGTTTTTTGATCATCTATCGTTACCAATGTATTTTTTAGACAGACGCGTTTTAGCAAATTTCCGGTGAGTGAATGTGTTCGCATGTACATTCCGACAAATAATTAATTATTTTTAGCCTTTACTCGAAAGCAGGCTTCAGTTTGCTTATAACTACTATAGTAACTATTTAGGGATGGTTGTACTTGGATGGCAGGACCAAGGAAGCGTATAGAGTGTGAGGACGCTGAGACTACGCCTGCTAGTCCCTCGAGATGCGTTAAGGGTATTGCTGGCTTGAGAGCTGGCCGCGAACGCGGGTGCCGGAACAGAGGCACACGTGGGTTAGGGTACCAGATCCTGTATAAATATGTATTTCGAATATATATGAGAGGGTGCATAACCATCTCTACTGCGGGGCAGCGTTTTTTCGTTCCGAAGTTCAAGCCTCCATGGGTAAGGACTCGCAGTGACTTAGTGGTGAGACCCCTGGCGAGAATGAGAAGAGGCTGTGTCTCATTCGTGGCCGTGAACCGTAGTACTTGCGCATGTCCTCCGAGTTACCTCCTGACCTCGTGGGAATCGGAAAGATCGGATTAGCCGAGAGCGTATAGCCAACGAGGAGCTATGACTCCGCTGCCGGCGTCCCGCGAATGCGTGTGGAGTGGTGGACGGGGGCGAGTGCTAGTCGGTAGCTGACCCTTGTATTGCCTTTACCGTAGGCATGGTACTCCTCTAGGGGGTGGTTAGAGATTCCACTAAAATAAAAACCGCGGCCGGAGCCGATCGGGAGGTTTCGACGCTAGCGGAGCCCAGGGAGATAGAGTTGTCTTCTCTATCTAGGGAGTGCGTTGGGATACTTGGCTGATGCATTTCATCCCCTTTCGTCGGTTCCCATTACGTGCGGCATTGGGTAAGTGCACAAAGTTTACCCACCTCCTAGGAAGGGGCAAGTGGGAGAAGTCAACATGTCGATCGATTAGTCTGTGGATGCGTGGGCTTCTACACCAAACCTCGCGGAAGACGCAGATTTTCCGCGCGCGGAGGTAAGTCGCTCCTATCTTGAGAATCTAAACGTGTGATAAGGCCGGAAGACTAGGTGCTCATGCTAAAGAACTTAAATGTTATAACAAATAACATAATAATTAAATCCAACATAAATATAAAAAATATTTATTAGGATACCTACATCCTCAAGAGAATGAAATTAAATGCATCATATAGGTTAAGATCGCACATGTTGAGAAAAGTATTGAAGACGAGATTAGGCATCTATATATATATATATATATAAGTTATACTCGAGTATAACAAAATGTATACCTGACATTGTGTTAAATAAATAATGTGATGACAATGCTAGGATGCAGGTATTGCTCCTAGAATTGTCATCAGCACTCTCTCCCACTCTAGAAATTTTATAAGGATTTTCATTTTAACAAACGTTAGTCTTAAGCCAGATTTCCCGAAAGCATATCGACGAGATTTGATTTAGATTCATAAAATTCTGAATGTATATCAGCTTTATGTGTAATTTCTTTGAATAAAAGTTTTTTAAAAACACGTTCGTCCAAAGAAATTATTTAACTTATATATATATAAGTTACGCCTGCACAAAACCCTTAGTTCAGCGACATATGATGTTGCGTCTGTACAGATTCGAAGAATGTTTGTAAGCAATAAACCCTTCCCTGTTCACTATTCCTTTTACCCTTGTAAAGACAGATCCAGATTAATCATATCCGTGAACAGGAAAGGTTCTTCTCAAATTATAACTTGTGTTTAACTAATAAAGTTCTTTTTAAAAAGACTCTCGTTTAGTCAACACACGTAACT